>NC_061120.1:28832552-29122513 GCF_002878395.1 Capsicum annuum | reverse complement strand
CTACCAAGGGTATTTCGGGAATTTTGGACACCCCAACCTTCACTTATATATAGTAGTAATATCTTTTTGTTCCTTATTAAATGACTACCAAGAGTATTTCAGTAATTTTATGGTGCAATAAGTGAAGGTCGGGGTGACTAAAATTATCGAGATACCCTTGGTAGTCACCCCAACCTTCACTTATATATAGTAGTAAATAAAATGGTTACACATGCATATGATTTTTTCTTATATTTATATGTTTTGTCCTTATTTTTATGGTGCAATAAAATGGTTATACATGCATATCGCTTTTTTCTTATATTTATTCATTTTACATTCATATATTATTTTAATAATATTTTTACCTGGACCTTTATAATTAAATTATACATGATCATATTTTTTTTTTTATAAATATCATTTTGTTCCTTATTAAATGACTATCAAGGGTATTTTGGTAATTTTATGGTGCAATAAGTGAAGGTTGGGATGACTCTCAAGGGTATTCCGATAATTTTAGTCACCCTAACCTTCACTTATATATAATAGTAAATAAAATGATTACACATGCATATGATTTTTTTCTTGTATTTATTAGGTTTGTTCTCATTTTTATGATGCAATAAAATGGTAATACATGCATATTATTTTTTCCTATATTTATTAGTTTGTCCTTATGTATTATTTTAATAATATTTTTATTTTGACCTTTGTAATTGAATTATACATGATAATAATTTTTTATAAATATATTTTTATCACTTATTAAATGACTATCAAGGATATTTCGGTAATTTCATGGTGCAATAAATATTTCAAAATCGATGTATGTCTCCTCAACTTATATATTTGAAACTTTCAAATGAGATGTGCATCATGTACTTTTCCAGGAATGTTCAAACAAAAGACGTGCCGCCAACTGTAATTGTAACAATCCAGCTAGATTGTTATCCACTTATATAATCACTTTTGTATTGGTTGGACCAGATTAACAAGCTCAATTTTGTTCCACACTGAATGTATATATTATGTTAATATCGATTCATTGTACCACATTTCTTCTCTTTTATGCCTATACTAAATAATTAAAACAAGTAGAAAATAATCTTCTCCATCTCTTTTGCACATTAGTGTTGCCAAAATGCTCGTGCCTTGCACGGGCATGGGTATCTAGTTATATAGAGGTGTGAGTTGGAGGACGACCAAAGGTATTATAGTAATTTCATAATATAAATTCATAATCCAAAACCTATCTGTTTTTGTGGCCCTATTTTTCATTCAATCTTTTCTTTGTTCTTTAATATGCACTACTTCTTACTTCACCTTAGTCATATAACCCAAAAGAAAATTCTCAAAATAATCTACAATTTAATGTTTATTATACTATTTCAAATTAATATCATTTTAACAAGTTTTAAATTTCAATTGCTGCATAGTTGGAAATTATTCAATCAAAAGGATTATAAATTTTGTTTCAGGCTATTTTTTTTGTAAAAAAGAATTAAAATACCCTCAAATTGTATGTGAAAAGACCTCCCTCTTAATAAACTACTTGAAAACAATTTGAAAGAAAATTTTGAAAAACATATTGTCATTTTGTATATGTAGGAGTATACTTTTTTCATTATGTAGGAGTATACTTCTTCATCTATGATCAAACTTAGTTTAATATTTTTTTATTCATTACAAATTCAGTGTTACATAAATTTAAAAAACATGAATATATAAATAAGAATTCTTCAATAAACAAAGAAACTAAACGAGAGAAAAGTATGAAAGATAATTAGTTTCTATTATAAAGGAACTAAAATTTTTAAAACAACTGAAAATACTAAAGGAGTATAACTATATATTCTAAATTTAATAAGAAATTATGTTACAAATAATATTTTTAGGACAATTTGATCAATTTTTAAATTTTGTGGTGTACAATATTTTTAAAAATAAAAATAAAAAATTTAAAACCTATATAATAATAGTATAAACCAAGCAAAAAAATCAATATACTGTAACTTATAATTTTAAGTGTCAAATTTGATAAGTATTATTATAAAGTGATTGAGAATTTTGAGACATTATTACTAAGATCTCAGAAAAAAATCAAAATAAATAAACATAATGAAAAAGAAAAATAATATATGAACATGTGTCTTTATTTTATAATAACACAAAAAGCATATTTATATTTTTTTTCATTTTAAAAGGTTTATAAGATGTTTAATTGATAATAAATCATGAAATATTATTAAAAAAATATTGGGCCCCATATATAGCACGAGATACATAATCTAGTTTTCAATTATAAAGTAGATCGATTGGAACAAAAATGAATTATTTTTTATGTAAAAATTTAATTCAATGAATGTTTTGTATAATTTTTCCAATTTCAAATCTATTCCTAAAATCTCTGGTCATACACTAGTGTAAATAGAAGTTTCATTAACTCGCTGTAGTTGAGTTTTCATTGATGAAGCTTAATTCAAAAAAGTAAGGCAAAATACATAAGCAAACTTCCGAATTTGTTGATTTTTATTTTTTTCGTATTAACTCCTCAATTAGATCTTGTTTTTATTAAATTTCAAAATTCTTGATATAGTGTGTCAATGACATGACATGATATGGGTAATATTCACTCCACTAGGAGAGTGAGAAGCCATAATTTATTTTTTTAAAAAATTATCTTATCAATTGCAGATGCATAAGAGACAAAAATTACATACTTAGAACATAACAGACCGAATGATTTCTGTTCTCGATAATTAGTAGATCTAGAATCTTTAGTAGGATATAAAGCTAACAGCATAATGATTTTCTTTTCTTCAGCGAAATAAATTCAACTGTTTGTGTGTATAACCAAGTTGTGCAGAAAGAAAGAAATATGTTTTTGTGTTTTATGGAAGAAGAAGAGTCACAAAGAAAAGACTTGTTGATCTTGACGGGATGAAAATAAATCATTGGAGGTTTTTGAAAGTTTGAATTTCAAATTTCACATCGAAAATCTGAGTTCTTTTCTCTAAAAGGCCGCGATTATGACCCTTCAATTGATGTTTCTGTTTTCTACCGTCATTTATCTAAGCTCTCCTTGTGTCCTGCGATTTTTGACCATTATCTAACTATGATTTCTCTTTAAAAATTATGTTTGAGAAGTGAGAGAAGAACTAAAAAAGAAAAAAATATAGAACGAATGCAAGGAGAGAGGCGAGTGATAATGAAAGAAGACATAGAAAAAAGAAACGACTATCTAGAATTAGCTCTTGGTGCTTCAATGAAAGGAAGAGATGAAGACTTTAGAAAAAGAAGAACAGGAAGAAGGAGGAGGAGGAGGAGGAGGAGGAGGAGGCATAGAAAAATTATTTTTTTTCTTTTTTCTTTTTAATTTTGATCTTTCTTTCTTTAATTTGATGATGAGTATTTTTATCATACGTTATAGTTTTCATATCATGACAAGTGACTTTCACACACTAAATCTAATTTAGAATTGTGCAATTTGTGATTTATTAACATAGTTGAGATGTTCAATAGGAACATGACCTACACAAAATATCAACAAATTCACAGGACCATGTATGTATTCCCATCTTCAACCCTTTATATGGGATGCTCACGTTTCATTTATTTTTAGTTAATACAATATATAGAGAAAAAGAATTCACCCGACAAGCGTGAGGCTCATCGGGGACAGGTCATCAACTCAGGTTATGATAAGCTGCAAATGCCTAAATCTTTGATGGTGTATGAAAAATAAATAATCCAAAGTTTGTCAATTCGAAATATAAGATTTAATTAAATTTTTGTAAGACAAAGATCTCACGCAAATAATGCCAGCACATAATAATTTTTTTAGTTGGTGTATTACTCGCACATACAAAATTATTTCTATGGCAATCAAGTGTCGAACTCTAGAAGAATAAATTATCAATAGAACAATTATTATGGTGCATCAAAAAAGTGTCATTTCAATTAACAATAAAATTTATAAGAGGAGGTTAAAGGCAAGTAGTTTGATTAAGGTAAATCAAACTCATATTCTTTAGCACACCCATATCTCAGAACAAATTGCAAGAGCTGTGAAAACACAATTAATTTGAAAGGTTAGAAAATGCCCAAAGGGTACTACATGGGGTACCGTGGTTTGTAACTGGAGGTTTCCTCTTTGTAAGAAGGTAGAAACCCAATTTTGTGCCAGAAAAGCTGTGCTTACACAGACGACGATCTGGGTGAGACTCCTACAACTACCCACAGAATTCTATGATAGACTAATTCTAAAAAAAGTAGGAAGAAAACTAGGACAATTCCTAAAAATTGACACATATATGTCGTTAGTATTAAGGGAAGATACACAAGAAATTGCAAACAAGTCCCACTTGAAGTTTCTATCAAAACAAAGATTAAAATTAGGGTTTATATATAGAAAGTGGTGTATATGGGAGAGGGGGTACTTTGCACTGTCTGTGAAAGAATCTGACACATTATAGAACAGTGTGTTCATGCCAATACACCACATCCTCAATCTGACATTTCTACACTAATTGAGACTCAAAAAAAAAAAAAAGTGGCAATTAGTCATATTCCTAAAGAGAAGACATACGCCCAAGCATACAAAAGAACAACTCAGCCACCACAGACCTCATCCACAGGTAAGGGCCTCTGAAGGCCTACCATGTATGTCTTCTAAACTCCCTATCTCCATTGAACTCGATCGGCATTTGTCTGATCACTTTCCCAATCACAAGATGGGTAATGGAATTTCCCTCAATAGGAAAAGTGGGACCATCACTCTTGGACCCATAAATTCCACAAAACCCATAAGCAGTAATGACACTACTGCAAAAAGGAAAATTAATAAAAAAGTTGTCCATAAAAATAATAGAAATAAATCCATCAATGGTAGCTCATTTAACACTGGGAGAATTAATGAAGTCCTCACCCACCCCCTCCTTCGAAGTAACCTATGGAGAGTTCTATGGATATCTCTCTGAGAAGAATTAGATCCCTCTCCCATGAAAGTAATCATCATACTAGGGAAACAGAAAAGATCCCAAGAGTCATATCCATTAATTCTTTAGCTAACTCTTCATTAATTATTCCACAATGGTCGGAAAACTCCTCCACTGCCAAACTCGTCCTACATTACTCTGGTACCCAGAATACACTAAATGGAAAACTTAATAAACAACTCAATAGTCCTAATCGAACCCCTCTACTTTGCCACCACTCCGACACAATCAGACCGGCATCCTATATTATGGTTAGAGAAGACACTAGAGGGGAAATGGATTTAGCTATGTCTAATGATGGACAACCAACCGATAGTTATATTAATTCAATACCTGGCCTACTTAGATCATCTAGCTCAGAAAATCATAGATCAGGCAATAAGGGTGTTAAGAAAGAAGGTCTGGCAACAGGTTCAATAAGTTACCCAACTATCGATATTCCAAAATGTAAGTTCAATGGGGAATTTGAGATCTTTGTAATGATGAATATTTTTCAAACATTACCATTTTTTCCGACCACTCCATATCTCAAAGACAACCAATTCCCCACCTTTACTCAATGGATCCCATCTACCACTCCCCCAGCTCTAGCAGTGCTCGGGGGGAGGGGGATAAGACCAAGGTGCATAAAACATCTCTCTGTTAGACTCTCTTCAATAGAGAAACCTAGAAATGGAATTCTTTCTAAATAACTTTGGAGATACAAATCAGGAACACTTTCTGTTGGAAAAGACACTGCACAAAAATTTCAATGAACCATTCAGCTCAGCTATTATAGCACACTCACCGAAGAAGATGAAAATCTTCTCACTAATGGTGAACAATGCGGCGAACAAATTATCAGCAATAGTGATACTAAGCCCTCAAGTTCCACCCAATAGTAAAGGGATAGTGCTAACTTTCGTCACCAGTGTCAGACCATGGTCAACATCCACAGACCTGCTATGTTGGTCCTCTTAGAGACCAAAATAAAGGAACATAAGTCCCTAAGTGATGCATTGGGGTTTGATATTTACATCTAGTCTAGTGCAGTCTGATTAATGGGTGGCATAGCTGTAATATGGAAAGAGGGCATCATCCACTTGGACAACTTCCCCACCTCTATGCAAGGTATTCATGTCATGATTAAGGTATGCCCCGACTAATCCCCTTGGATCTTCTCGGCTATTTATTCTAGTCCTGACTTCCATACTTGCACTAATCTTTGGGATAAACTTTATGGTATATCCCAAAATTATAAGGGGAAGTGGTTTATAGGTTGGGACTTTAATGAAGTCCTCCTAGCTAAAGAAAAATTGGGTGGAGCCCCATTTAATTCAAATAGAGTAAATAGCTTTAGACATTGTCTTAACCAGTGCAACATGATAGACTTAGGGTACGAAGAGAGTAAGTATACTTGGACCAATAAGCATTATAGAAATAGAGGATAACTCATCTTTGAGAGACTTGATAAATGCCCGGCAAATAACCTCTGGATCAACCAATATTTAGAGGCCACTGTCACACACCTATTAAGAACTAAGTCTAACCATTCCCCCATGCTCATTGAAACTTCTGTGTATAGACACCATCACTAACCCAAACCTTATATATTTGACCCCATGTGGTGCAATCATTACTCCTTTCAAGGGCTTATTGACCACTGCTTTGACAATTCTCACACTCTACTTTCCACTATCACTTTTCCAAAATGAAGCTAAAACTTGGAATATCAAGATCTTTGGTAACATCTTTTAAAAGCTTAAAAGAATCCTAGCTTAGTTTGATTGTATCCAGAAGTCCAAACATTACCATAATAGCCTCTTTCTCTATCAACTGGAGTGTGATTCTTAGAAGAGTACAACTTCACCCTCAAATGTGAGGAAGACCTCTGGAAAACTAAATTCAGAATCAATTGGCTCACCCATGGTGATGCCAATACAAAATTATTTCAAACCTTAAGCCTGAACAAGAGAAAGATAAATAAAATCCCTTTCCTTAAGGATAATGCTGGTTATCTTGTACAGGGGGAAGAAGATCACTAGCCACATCACCACCTTCTTCAACATTCTCTACACTACCGAACACTGTAGCTCCAAGAGGTGTAGTCCTTGGCCAGGAGACCCCTCTATCCTAACTAGGGAGGCCAAGACCAATCTAGCATCCCTCTTAAGAGACATTGACATCATCAAAGCCCTAAAATCCTTCCACCCCATGAAAACCTCGGGCCCTAATGGCCTTCATCCTCTTTTCTTTTAAAAGTACTGGGCCACAGTCGACAACAAAACTATTGACTTTTGTCAGAAGGTCTTTAGAGACAGGTGTATTCCTAAG
Source organism: Capsicum annuum (assembly GCF_002878395.1). Lineage (NCBI taxonomy): Eukaryota > Viridiplantae > Streptophyta > Magnoliopsida > Solanales > Solanaceae > Capsicum > Capsicum annuum. Next base: position 29,115,221 of record NC_061120.1, on the reverse strand, counting down.
AAGGCTAATCCTACCTACCTCTCCATTTCCAAATGCTCTAATGCCAACTCTATTAGGAACTTCAGATCTATTGGCTTATGCAACTTTTCCTACAAGCTCATCACCAAAATCATAGTCAATAGGATCAAGCCCTACCTAGACCTCTTAATTAGGCCAACCCAAGAAAGTTTTCTTGCTAATAGGAGGGCTGTGGAAAATGCTATCACTGTCCAAAAATACATTAGCCACTTCAAAAAATGGAAAAGAAAAAGGCTAATATGATATTATAATATATGTTCTTTATAATTTGTTGCGATGATAATCTTATTGTTCTGATATGCAACATATAAAAGATCTGGAGTTAAGTGAAGAGGACTATCATTCTTCGTGTGAAGACCTTAATAGTCAACAAAAATTTAATCATACTCCAAAAGAAGTTAAGCTCCATATGTACAATTACTACTGTGAGGTATAAATTTTACCTACTTAACTCAACACATGATTTTATCTTTTCCCTTTTAATGCCTTTAACAGAATTGAATGGTCTTACATCTATGATACCATGCTCCTGTTTAACTTCAGCCAAAACATGATAAACCTTATAGTGTCTTGTGTATCTACTTCCTCCATCTCCATACTAATCAATGGGAAACCTTCACCCTACTTTGAACCTAGCAGAGGTATAAAGCAAGGTGACCCTATCTCTTTCTATCTTTTCATCATTTGCATGGAAAGATTATCTTATAGAATCAATAAAGTTGTTATTAAAAATGATTGGAACCCCATCAAGATCACTATTAATGGCCCTAAAATGTCCCATTTGTTGTTTGCCGATGACCTCACTTTCTTTGCCCAGAATAATCCCAAAAATTGTAGAACCATCTTCAAGATCCTTAATGACTTTAGGGAGGACTCGTGATAAAAAATGAACAACACCAATCTAAAGTCATTTTATATAAAAACTACTCCATCACCAATGCTGATGAGTGTTACAGTATCCTCAACATCAGGAAAGGGAAAAACTTTGGCAGATACCTTAGTTTCCCCGTTCTCACTTATAGACCCACTCATGCTGACTTTTTGTATATCCTTGATTCCATGAGCAATAAACTAACTGGTTGGAAAATCCACATGCTTAACATGAATGGTAGAACTGCTCTTACTAATTCCACCATGAGCAGTATACCAACCCATGTCATGCAATACATTAAGCTTCCCTAGGAAATTATTAAAGCCATCAATAAAATCCAAAGAGACTTTATGTGGGGCAACACTGCTGATAAAAAAGACTCCATCTTATGAGTTGGGACAACATAGCCAAGGTAAGAGCAATGGGGGCCTGGGACTCCATAAGGCTAAAAACAGAAATAGGGCCCTCCATGCCAGCCTTGCATGGAGGTTATTCAGAAACCCTAACTCTCTCTGGGTCAGAATTTTTACCACTAAATACCAAAATAAGAGAGAAGACAATATCAAAAGAATAGTTTCCAACACCTCGAAAAACATTTAAGAAGGATAGATAGATTGCTCTAAGGGTCTTGCATGGTCTATTCATAAGGGAAATAGAGATAACTTCTTCTATGACTCTTGGATCCCTCACACTAAGCCCATCAGAAAACACATTCAGGGCCTTATAACTCAAGAAGAAGAGACCATAAAAGTAAAGAAAGCTACATCCAATGGGGTATGAGACTAGAGTAAACTCTCATTTAAGGTGCCTAAAAATCTCACCCAGCTAATAGCTTTCACCCCCTCCCTCCTAAGTGACAATGATGACTACCCTTACTGAAAACTAACCAGTAATAGGAAATTCACCATTGGTAGCATCTATGATGCCATTACTAATACCCAGTTCAGCAGCCCAGATGACAATGATCGTTTCAGGATAATCTGGATTGCCAATGCTCCAAATAGGATTTCAATCTTCACGTGGATACTCACCCTAGGTAGGCTTCCCACTAATGCCTATCTCATTGAATAGGAATGAGCATTAACCCTCAATTCCACTTCTATGAACAAGTCCTGGAAACCCTAAACCATGTTTTTTTCAATGCAGTAATGCACTAGACTTCTAGAGCAAAATTCAAGAGAAAGCTGGAGTCCTCATCATGCACCATATCAACCTCTTGAACAATACGAATTGGATCAAACACTGGAGTATGTTAAGGACAAACCTTTCAACCCCTACACAACCTGGGGCACCATTATTCCCCCAAAGCCTTTGGATCATAAGAAACAATAACTAATTTAACAATAAAAAGGATAAGATCCCTGTTGATCTTTTCATTAACCATGCAGTTGAATACAACCTTCTTATCCAAAAGCATAAGCAACATAAAGAGGGGTGCAAATAACCCTTAAATGGGAGCCAACCCTCCTTATTATTTCAAACTTAACATGGATGGTTCTTGTATAGGTGAAGTGGAGAAAGCGGGTCTGGGAGAAGTCATCAAAAACCATGAAGAAAACTGGGTTATAGGGTTCTATGAAGCCATTCCCCGTGCAATCCCTATCTAAGCTGAAATCATGACCTTTAGAATAGGACTGACACTTGCAGCAGCTAATAACATCAAGACTCTCCATATAAACATTGACTTTTTAGCAACTGTTCAGCTATTAAACACATCTGATTCTCACTATCATAATTTGTTGTTTGAATGTAGGTCATTTATGAAGGAACTCTAGGCCTCTCTACCCATCCACATTCTTAGAGAGCAGAACAAGGTAGCGGATGCACTTGCAAATATGGGACAAAGCTTCATGGAGTTCAACTTACGTCATATTTTGTCTAGTCCCCCCTTCCCAGTAACTACTTTAGTCCAGGAGGACCTAGTAAGAACTACTTCTATAAGAACAATTAACTTAAATTCAAGTAACCTAATATGTTGAGATGTGGCTACTGATGCGAACAAATTTTGCGAACTACTTAACTAGTATATTAAATCGCCCTTTTAACAGAAACAAGGATCAACTATACAAGAATGTAAATTTCTCAATGAAGAGAAAAATAAAGAGAAATGAAGGTTGAAAGCTTCTTCCATTGAAGTCCTAAAAAAAGAACTTAAAATTTTTTGAGAGAGTTCTTCAGGCCTTTTCTTATCATGATCAAAGTATGTCCTCCATTTATTTAAAATATCAATATGTGTTATGTATTTAAAATAATATCAAACTAGGCTAAACTTATATTTTTCGTGAGTTTTACCCTTTTCTTTTAATGAAAGCTTGAAAATGGCATCAACTTTTAGAAAAAATATAAAACTCACAAAATATGTAAGTTGTCCTTTTTAATTTTACAAAATTCACATAATATGTGAGTTATATATTTTTATTTTATAAATCTCACATGTGAGTTATCTATTTTTATTTTTATAAAATTCATATAAGATGTGAGTTCTCTATTTATTTATTTAACGAAAAAGGTACAATATACCCCTAAATTTTGATAAATGGTACAGATATACCCTTCGTCATACTTGAGGTATAAACATACCATTGTCGTTAATGAAAAGGTAAATGTATTCCCTAAATTTGATAATGATACAGATATATCCTTCATCATATTTTAGGTACAACTATACTCTTGCATTAATGAAAAGGTACATATATACCCTTGACACATATCACAATCCTATTGCATGCAAAATCTAACAAGATTTGTATCACTAACCCTCTTGTGAATGCCTTTGGTAAATATCACTCTTTACCTTGTGAATCTCAGAGTGTCGCCTTATTAAACCTTTCTTGGATCCAAGATTAACTACTAATTTTTGAGTATCAAGTTAATTAGATAAGGGTTGATATCCTCAAATTACTATTATGATCTTCTTTTCCTAATCTAAACATATTTTGTGAAGTAAGTATCGAATTTCGGGAGGTTCTTAACTTCTTCAGTTGTTAAGAAAGAAATCAAACTGAAGAAGATCACACTACATGCATAAACAATGACTAAGAGTAATTTTGCACTTCCACTACTTTGTCATTCTTCTAGGGTTCCCACAATGCTAGTTAGGTGGTTTAGCCGCTCATCTTTGCTAGAACATCCATTGAATTCAATAAAGAAAGCATGTGAATAATCTAACAATAATTGAAGATCAAAACTTAAAATCTCAAATTAATAATAAAACATAAAAATCAAGAACAATTGATTCCAAGATCAAAAGTCGAATCTTAGAATCAATATAGTGTCGTGAATGTAAAGAGTGCGTAAACTAACACAAAGACATCAAAAGGGGTATTTACAGTTTTACAAAATAACATAAAAATCCTAACCAAAATAAAATATGAAAATAAGGTCGAAGTGGCTATGCCTCAGTCAACAAGTTATCCAAACTAATGATGACTCGTTGTCAACTTTGTTTCCTATCATTTGTGCGTAGTGGTGATGACTCATCATGTCTCCCTATGAGTCGTAGGATAAACTTTTTAACTCTTCAATGAAATTTCATCTTCCAGATCATTTGTTATGATGCTCAAAATGGTCGTCATGAAAAATTGTAAACCGACACTATGACCTGTCATTAGTCTAATCTGCACAAGGCTCTAACTTTTAAATTCTCAGGACATTTCACTATGTTTGCTCAGAATGACCCTCTATACGACTAGTAGTCAGATTACATGAGTCGTAGTCAACATTCACTTTGTTCTTCAAGCTTAGACTATGAGTCATTGCATTACCCAACGACTCATAGTCCAGGCATTGTCGTAGTTTTAAGCATCAAAAGTTTCATGAAACCATGGCATATTAATTTATAAGTTCTTCTCTGAAAGTCAACTGTGGCAACATCACCATGACCGTCGATACTGAACTTGTAATTGTCTATTTGATGGTCTAATAACTTATTCCTCGTATTGATGTACTCTGATATTTGTTTTTCCATTGAAGAAATAAATCTTTTTGGTCAGTTGACCAACTCCATACGCTTCTTGTGAAATAATTTTGTAAACTTCATGTTTATTTCATCAAATAAAATGAAAATGATAAATTCTCTTTCAAAATCAAAGATTGTATTAACCGACTCAACAATGATTGATGTCATAATATTACACCTTTATAAAAATAACTTAGGAAGACATAATATTACTATAAACTCAAAGAAGACAATAAATTTATAAATTGTACCTATTTCTCAGACAAAATGGCCTACTCTATTTATAAGATTTGACACGTTCAAAATGTTTGGCTTCCTTGGGTACCATACCCCTTATTTGATTTAATTTTTCATAGAACTCAACTCTATCGTACGCTTTTGCTGATTTATAAAAATTAGAACTGGCTTTTGAATTATGAAAGTTGTTTCAAATATTTTTCCTAAGGTGCCTCATGCAACAACCATATTGAAATGAAGGGTAGACACTTGAAATGATCTTTTGGATACTTAGATGACTATCAGAAATTATTTCAACTCACTGGTATTATCTGTATAGCTTCTCATTTGTTCAAAAAACTATTGGTATGAGGCATCATATTTCTTTTCACTACACAAAAAGCCATCAGAATATTGTGATTCTCTACAATATGTGCCACCACCTATAGCAAAACTCCTTCTTACTTGCTGCTTATGAATATCCTATCAATTGCTATAACTTTTATCATTTGATGAAAATCACGAATCTAAGGCATAGGTTATGAAAAAGTACTTGAAACTTCTATTTTCATCAACCTTCAATGCCATCTTACTTCCTAGATTTGCAGACTCAAGCATATAATGGTATACATCAACCATTGCATACCCATGATCTTGTTTTCCCCCCAACCAAAGACTTTGAAATCTCCATGCCCTTATAAAATTTTCAATAACTCATTGCACAAACCAATTCTATACAGATCAGACTAGCCATATCTCTTGTAGATAGGCCTTTGCCATTGGGAAAGAAATTTTTAAAGTATTTACTAATGATCTTTGTCGTGATGTGGGGATTATGGCTCGTAATATACTCGAACCATATTGTTGATACTTTTCTTAAGTTTTAATCCAAAATCTATTAGAACTTATGAATTTCACAGTCCTGAACCACCATTTGCACTCCAAATGTGCACATGGGATTTTTTAAGAAAGTAATATGCAATGAAGTGACTATTTATTCTTTGTTCTTAGTGTCATTTGCTTGTAAAAATCTGTTTCATTCTCTTAAATATTTCCCGACTATTTTGCTTGAGAACTCCCACTATATTGCTCCCAACCACGGGTGCAGGTGTTCGGTTCTCCTCCAGTTTATCAATACTCGTATCATCTGGTATATTCATTTCCACACCATCCAATTCATCATTTAACATTTGTTGTTGGTCTTGTTCTATAATTGGATTCTCTATCAATTTTTCAATCATGTACAACCTTAAAATGGGCCTAGCTAAGAACCTGATCGCTTATCTTAAAAGGTAGGAGCTTTTGATTTTTAAAATAGCTATGCATGTAACTGATGACAAGATTATTTGGTTGACAATTTAGTCTACCACTGGTGAAGACTAAGTTCACAAAATCATCATACAGTAATTCTCTTCGAGCTGTTATTGCTATCATCTCTAACGTGTCACCATCCCCTTAATGCCAAATAAATAAATTATCCTTCTCGTTCCACTCACCACAACAATCAACACCTGTTTTTATTAAATCCTCCATTAATAGTACCTAAAAATTTGTTAAAAAAATTAATAATGATAGTAAAGTTAAGTGGCTATGTACAACAACAAAATTATATGAACGGTTATTTTCCTAATAGATAAGCATATGTTACAATACTGAACTTATCTTTTTAATAGATGACTCATCTATTATAATATATACTTATTTATTTGATTTTGATTTTGGTTTTGAACCAACTTTGCTCGTTGATAGAAGATGAATCCAATAGGTAAGTCACTTGTTGAAATAGATGAGTCATTTGTTAAAACAGATAACGCATCTCTTGCAGCAGATAACTTATTTGTTGGATTTAGCTACTAGTTCTAAACACGCAATCCAACAGGTAATCATCTACTGGAACAAATGACTAATCTGTTGTAGTAGATGACTTATCATTTGGATTGAGCTACAGAACAGTAGATCAATCAAACAGCTAAGTCATCTACTGCCACAGATGAATCATCTATTGTCACGATCAAATTTCACAAGTTGTGATGACACCAACTATATCCCACCAGTAGGTAAGCCAAACCATAGCACAAAACTTACGTAATGGGCTAGTTGGTCCAAAATAGGAAAATACTAGAATTGTTAAATTAATTAGGTTAAAAGACATAACACAAGAATGATAAAATAACTGAAGGTAAATAAGGAAAAGAGTAAAATATCCCACAACCCAGTAAGGTTGGTACATGAGCCTCTAACAAAAGAATAAGGGTTCTATCAAAGTCAAATATACAATAGTCTCAAAATAGAAAAACCATCAAACTAGAAGATGGAGAGAAAATCAACTTCCGCTCTAAGAGCTCACCCTATCTCCATGCTTAGACCCACACTAATACAATATCAACGATGGATGCTAGTACTCAGATCTGCACTAAAAGGGTACATAAATATAGTATGAGTACCAATAAATAGGGTACTCAATAGGCATTATTGAACGACAAAGCTAAATCATAATATAAATACAATAAAATACGCGATAATAAGCTAAGTAAAAGGAAAAAGGGCAAACATAGAATAATGCTCCAAATATTGAAAGTAAACAATCGAATAAATAATATTAAAGAGAACATATCTATATCTAGCATAACTGGGCCCTCTTAAGCCCAGAAGACACAAAAAAAGTAAATAATTCAATGCGAGCCCCTAATAAGCCCAATGGATTCAATTAAGAAGAAGTAATAATAGTAAATATTTAAACCACCCAACTCACAAAATCGTAATCATGGATCCTTCCATAAAATAAGTGTCCGACTCAAACTGCTTCCATAGCTATCATAAATAACCTCCTAGTACCAAAATCAAACCGAAAATAGTACCTCTAATGTTTGACTTGAGCTGAAACTAAAGTCATGAATACGAGACTTGAACAAAAAGTAATATCATTAAAGGTGTTGGAATCGAATCTTAAAATCATATTGCCAACTCAAACCGTCCTTAATATCTCCCAAGTACAAGCCTAGAACATGTCAAAGTGTGTATAAATTCTTACTGGGCTTAAGAATGTAAATATGATGACGTATAAAAGATCATTGAGTCTAGAATGCACTAATAGTAATCTTGGCCTAAGTTGTGCTGAAGGGGACCACTTCTAATCCCAGAAATCTATTCAAATTCTACCTGAACTAAACTAAGATTCCAAAATTCTGCTACAAGGTACTTCATAAGTCTCCCTATGTACTAAGGTAACAAGTCAACCCAATGAACGGTTAGTCTACGGTCCCTTAATTGGCTAAATAATCCAAATTCAACTAAATATACCTCAAAGTCTTAATTCCTAATTGAAAACTAGCATAATATCAGATAAACTTAGCCTACCTAGATGCCAAAGAAAGCTTGATAAATTTTGCTAAATTGGCAATTTTCTCTTTCAAGATGCCTCCATATGATGACATACTATTATAATAGGGATCTATATATTAATACGAGAATAATGATACACATTTCATTTTTAGGCTTTAGGTGTAAAATCAAGTCAAAATCTCATATGGGTCCCACTTATTGAATCACACATTCAAAATAATCAATGCGTCCCTCTATGCTCAAAGATCATTTATCCTCAAGAATGGGTAAATTATAAGCTCAAATGACACCAACATCAATCCATCAATAATATACAGATTTATGATAATATTAGGGAATTAAACCAAGAATAAAATAGGAACGTACAAGGATTACAATGAGTAAATGATAATTTTGAGCTCACCAACACCCTACGATAACCTAAAGATTAGTCTCCCAATATCCAACACCCTCTAGGGCTTTGTGGCTCTTGAGACTTATGAGAAATGGTAAAAAATTGGGTAAAGGCTGAACTTAATGCCTTTACAAGTGTCGCTAAATCGATAGCCGCTAAAATGGTCCCTGATCTTGGGCTGTCCCTCTGCTAATGCAGACAAGCCATCGCTGCTAATGCAGATAAGGCATCACTAAAGAGACGTCCACTATAGCAATAGACTTCCATTAAGGCGACATGGCCAGAAAGCCTTGGCCGCTAAAGCGACTACTTGGCCTAAAGTGACCTTCTCGTAAGTGGATGCACCTACTGAGTTCATACACTAGCTGAAATTTAGATTTTCTATGTTTCCATCGACATATTGAGATTCATTGGAATCTCATGAATGGAAATGAACTATTCTACCCTATCAAATTCAACTTTTCGGACTCAATAAGACCATTAAAATTTCCATATGGACTCATTTTGATGAAATCTATGTCCCACACCTTAGGGACAGGCTTACCCAATTCCACTTAATAGCCCAAAATAAGTATGAAAGCCTTAGGACCAAAACCAAAGACAACCTAGCCTAAAATACACATTTCAGAGTTCTTGGAACTACCAAAATTGGCATACAGGGTCATTAACATAAAGTTTATGCCTGATAGCCAATCTTTTCTAGGAAAGACTTCAAAATAGGGAATTGACTCTAAAGCCAAATGAACTGCCTAATAACTAAAAAGTTGGCTCCAGCAAGTCACACATGACTTGGGGAAGCTATAGGAAAACTCTAAATGGTGAAAAAGTGTTGAAAAGTAGAAAATGAACAAATCGGTCATTATAAAATCCACTACTAAAAATAGTTTTATCTATGAGAGTAAGTGGTTAGAATGTACTTGAAGACTCTAACAGGTGGGGATACTGGGCCCGAATATTGATCTCGATCTCCTAAAAAGCCTCCTTTACCAGGAAGGTCTCTACTAAACCTTAATTCTTGGAATTTTCTTAGAGCGCAACCATCTGATATTCTAGGATAATATGAAGACTGGCTCCTCCACGAAGGTCAATCTCTCATATAACTAAACTGAGTCCCATAGAAGCACATTTAACTCATCGAGGATGTAATGCTGTAACATGAAAACATGAAAAACTAGATGAATAATGGCAAAATCTTGAGGAATGGTCAGCTCATAAGCCATCTCTCCAATTATGAAATATATATCCAAAGATCTAATATACCTAGGGCTGAGCCTACACTTCCTTCTAAACCTCATCATGCCCTTCATGAGAGATACCTATAGGAATACCCGGTCTCCAACTCCAAGCCTCCAGGCACAAAGTCTATGATCTGTATAAACCTTTTGCCTACTCTGAGCTGGCCTCAGCCTATCCTAAATTATCCCCACTCTATCCAACGTCTCCTAAAGTAAGTTAATACCACAAGTCTGAATCTAGGAGACCTCAAACTACCCTTTCTAAGATCGACAATGCCTACCATATATTGCCTCAAATGGTGCCATCTTAATGCTTGAATGACAAATATTATTATATGAGAACTCTTCTAATGCTAAGTATTTCTCCCACTGACCTTCAAAATCCATAATATAGGCTCAAATCATGTCCTTAATATCTGAATATTCCATTCTGACTGCGTATCGATTTGAGGGTTCAAAGAGATGCTAAGATCCACTTGAGTACCCAACTCCTCCTAAAAATTTCTCTAGAAGCTATAGGTGAATAGCTAGCCTTGATCTGAAATAATATATATGGGCATTCCATGCAGGCGAACTATCTCATGAACATACATATGGGATAACCTCTCGGCATAGTAGGACATCTGACTTAGGAAGAAAATATGTCGATTTGGTTAACCGATATACAATAACCTAAATATCATCAAAACCACGAGAGGTGCGAGGCAATCCATTAATGAAGTATATGGTGATTCTCTCCCACTTGTACTCATGAATGGATAATCTATGAATTAGGCCACCAGGCCTCTGATTCTTGACCTTCGCTACTAACAACAAATGTAATGAGCTACAAAGTTTGCCACATCTCTCTTCATTCCACTCCACCAGTAGTACTGCCTTAAATCCCTGTACATCTTAGCTGTCGTAGGGTGAATAGAGTATCTATAGCAATGAGCCTCATTTAATATCTACTATGGTATCCCTCCAAGACTCACTATCCAGAACCTGATCACGGATGATACAAAGTCTCCTATCCTTAAACTGGAGACCTGAGTCTACTCAAATAAGGTAGACTTGATCTCAACTCCAACAAGGATCCTCCTCCAGTTTCAAATATCAAGTTACACCATCAAGTTGGCTAAGGAAACTTCCCTTGCTAACGGCCTCTGAATAACCAAAATATAAATCAAGGTGCTCATACTCACCACCTTCTGGCTCAAGGCATGTACTACCACGTTCATCTTGCCCGAATGGTAAAGAATAGAGATGTCATAATACCTCAAAAACTCCATTTATCTGTGCCGTCTAGAATTAAGCTCTCTCAAAGTTATAAGACGCTAAAGACTATAATGATTAATGTAGATCTCACAATACACGCCATATAAATTATGCCTCCAAATCCTAAGTGCAAAAACTACCGCTGCCAACTCCAAACCATGAGTGGGGTAGTTGCGTTATGCACCTTTAGCTGCTTCAATGTATAGGCAATAACTTAACCCTGCTGCATAAAATACAATTTAGACCAAAACCAAAAGCATCACAATATATAATAAACCCTTCTCTCTCAATAGAAAGCACTTATATAAGAGCTAAATTGAGATAAACCTTGAGCCTTCGAAAGCTCAACTTACACTTCTCAGACCATTGAAAAGGAACTTTATTCCAGGTAAGTTTGGTCATCGGTGCTACAATAGTAGTGAAACCCTAAATGAACCTTCTATAGTAACCAACCAAACCAGTGAAGTTATGAACCTCAGATGGAGATATAGGCTTGGTCCAATCATAAATAGCCTCAATATTTGATAGATCCAACATAATCCCATCCTTAGACACCACATATCTTAGGTATGTAATCGACTCGAGCTAGGCCTTGCACTTTGAGAATTTGGCAAAAAGCCTATGATCTCTCAAAGTCTGGACAACAATACTCAAATGCATCATATGCATCTCTTTACATCTAATAAAAAATGAATGCCATCGACGAGCATAATCATGAAGGAGTCCAAATAAGGCCTGAACACATAGTTTAATAAATCCATGAATGCAGCTGGGGCATTGGTCAACCCAAAAGACATCATTAGGAACTCATAATGGCTTTAACAAATCCTGCAGGCTGTATTTGGGATGTCCTCAATACGAATCCTTAACTGATGGTAATCAAACCTCAAGTCAATCTTAGAGAATATCGCTGCTCTGCAAAACTAGTCAAAAAAGTCATCAACATGAGGTATAAGATATCTATTCTTCACCGTGACTTTTTTTAGCAATCAGTAATCGATACACATATGCAAAGAACCATTCTTTTTCTTTACCAACAAGACTGGAGCACAACAAGATGACACACCCAGCCTAATAAAAACATTAGCTAGAGAAAGATAAAATTGAGAATTCAGATCCTTAAGCTCGGTACAATCCATATGGTAAGGTGCCATAGAAATAAGCTGGGTGATCGACTCAAGATCAATAATAAACTCAATATCATGCTCAGGAGGAAGACCAGGTAGATCGGTAGATGAAACATCATGAAAATCATAGACTATAGAAACAGAGCCAAACAAGGGACTCTGTGCACTAAAATTATGAATATTAGAAAGATAAGCCTTGCACACCTTGATATAAGTCTCATAGCTATAGTATAAAAAATAGTACCTGTTGGCGGCTAATAGATCCCCACCATATACCGAGGGTATGTCAGGCATAGCTAAGGTAATAATATTGGAAAAATAATCTAAGACCATATGATAGAGGGGATAACCAGTCTATGTACAAAATCATATCAAAGTCCACCATATCTAATGTAATAAGACTAGGCTGAGTATCAGACTCTCAAACAGTCACAATACATGATCTATAAACTTAATCTACTATTAAAAAATCACCTATGAGATAGCTTCACATAATGGCACTGATAAAGAATACCCAAAAAACTCTAATTGTAGTGCATAATAAAAAGACACATATGAATAGGTGCATACCAAATTAAATAAAGTAAAAGCTGGAAGATGATACATCGATATCGTACCAGTAATGGAAACATATAAAGACTCTGCCTCCGATCTACCAGCGATAACATGTAAATGACCTCACCCTTGACCTATCACCTATCCTACCTACTTAAGGACCTCTATGACAACCCTCAAAACCACCCCAATGACCCCACATACCACCTCTAGTTGGGGGTAGCACTGCCCTAATCTGCTGAACACATTGCGCTGTATGTACAACTACCCCATATGGGGGAAACTCTCTTGAGAAATGATTGAAGTCCCCATACTCACAATATTCCCAGAAGCTGCACTATATTTAGAAGATCTGGCCAACCCAGAATAGACACCTTAACTAGATAACCCAGAATATATATCTCTCAAAGGTTGAACACTACTCTAGCTAAGATGATTACTATAGTTTAGCTGAACCCTATTAGTAACCTCAAGCATGATATTAATAGGCCCACTAAACTAAAGTTGATGCTGATTAGACTTGTGTGAAGGGTAACTACCCAGAGAACCTTTATCTCTAAACCGTGATCTTCTTTGGCTTCCATTGAAACTACTATGATAATGCTATCTCTTATTGCTGCCCCCTTAGGCCTTGTGATTCATCTTCTCAATAATTTTGTCATGATTAGAAACCTCTATAAATATCTAGTGGCAACAACCAAACATTGTATAGCCATTAAAGAGGAATTTTTAATACTTGAACAAAACACTAAATCTAGTCATACTTGATCGGTAAAATAGATGTATCATACTTGGAAAGATTATGAATCAAGCCTCATACTCCAAGACGGTCATAGAACCTTACTGCAATTACAAAAACTAATCTCTAAGGCTATGAGGCATATACATCTCTAAGAAAATCTTGGAGAACTGACTCTATGTCAAAGGGGGAGATCTAGGTAGCTTGGAATCAAGATAACGTCTTCACTAATGAGTTGCCAAATCTAATTAAAAATTAGTGTTGTCAACTTCGCAAGTATCCACGATCCTAGATTAGAAGCTTATTTCTTACAAGAAGTCAAGAATTCAAATGCATCCTTGCCTGATGCCCTAAAAATCCTAAGCTGAGTCAATCTAAAAAAGCTACCCAATATCTTGCGCTCCTCACCAAACATTATAAGATGAGCAACTATCGTCTGAGTAATTACTGATGTTGGAGAGATCTCAATTCTAGGGGTCATAGCTAAAGGCTGCACCCCTACCTCGGTTGCACTCTGATTCATAGACTGAGCAACATCAGATGGTGCACCTTCTAAAAAACCTAATAGCTGAATTAATATATCTTTGAGAAGCGATGAAGTAATAAACCCATATCCAGGTTGGGCTTCCCCCTAGACCACTACTAGTTGGGTGGAAGAAACTCAAGTGTGGAAGACAAAATAGGGTCTGGAGAAGGATCCCTATCCTGATCTTTAGCTGGGGCTACAACTCTTGTCTGTCACTGACCTTTAAGTTATCCACATAATTTAATAGATCTCTAGTTAGAAACATAGGGTCCTCAATTCACTAGTAGTAGCTCATGTCCTAGACATCTACGAAAGAGTGAATCCAAATTAATGAGTGAAGGAAGTGAAGATCTCCTAAGAATGTCTTATAGCCTCCCAAATATATAAATAGATGTCATCTTCCAATACACTAGACTCTACTAGACACTTGATCCTATTCCAATAATACTAGTGAACGTAGGCTCTAATACCAATTTGACACGACCTAATTTTTCAAGTTATGATGGAACCTACTTTGTCTCACCAGTAGGTAAGACAAACTAATGCCTAAAGTTGCACATAATGGGCTAGTTCATGGAAAATATGAAAACACTATAATTATGCAAGTAATTTGGTTATAAGACATAATATTTAAGAAAGATAGTTTAACTGAAGGAAAATAAGAAAAAGAGTAACAATATCCCATGACCTAGTAAGGTCAGTACAACAGCCTCTAATTAGAGAATAAGAGTACTATTAATGTCAAATGTATAATAGTTTGAAATAGAAAAACTATCAAAATAATAGATGGACAGAAAGTCAACTCTGGGCCAATATCTTACCCTATATCCAAACTCAGAACCAGACTAAAATAGCAATAATGGCAGCAGTTGTTACTCAAATCTGTACCAAAATGGTATAGACGTGTTGTATGAGTATCAAAAAAGGGTAATCAGTAGGCATCATCGACTGGATGAGATAAATCATGATATACATGTAATAAAATACAAGATAATAAGCTAAGTCAAAGGAAAAAGGGAAAACTTGGAATAATGCTCCAAATACTGAAAGTAAAAAAGATGAATAAATAGTATTAAAGATAACATACCTATCTATAGCATAACTAGGACTCCATATGCCCAAAAGACTCAAATAGAAGTAAATAATCCAATGGGAGCCCAATAAGCCCAATGGATTCAATCAAGAAGAAATAATAGCATTTAATATTCCAACCACCCAATACTCAAAATCATAATCGTGGATCATTCTACACCATAACCACCAGAATCGAATCACTTCTATTACCATAAAAACTAACCTCTCAGTACCAGACTAAAATTAAAAGTAGTACATCATATGCTAGACTTGAACTAGAACTAATGTCATAAATACCAGACTTAAACCAGAAGTAATATCATCAAAGGAGCCGGATCAAATCAGTCATAAAATAAATATTATCATACTTGAATCGACCATAATTATTTTCAAGTGCGAGCCTAAAACAATTAAAAGTATGTCTAAACATTTCACGATCTCAAAAATGTAAATAGGATGATGTATAAAAGTCTATTAAGTTTGCAAGAAACTAATAGTAATATTGGCCCAAGGTAGGTCGGAGGGGGCTACTTCTAAACCCAAAAGTCCATTCTATCTAGAAAAGGGTTCAAAAATTCCTCTACAAAGTGCATCATAAGTCTCCCTTAGTACTAAGATAACAATTTAGCCTAAGAAAAGGTTAGTCAAGCCACATTCACCTAATTACGGTCCCGTTATTGGCTAAATATTCCAAATTAAACTAAATATCCCTCCAAGTCTTAATTTCCATCCTAAAACTAGCATAATGTCATATCGATACTATAATTAAGATCAATCTAAGAGAAAGATAAGCCTAGCCTCTCTGGACACCGAAGAAAGCCCGATAAAGTCCCCTAAATTGGCGATCGCCCATTGCGATAAGCCTCCCAACAATGCCACACTATCAACATAGGGATCTACACATTAATATGAGAACAATGATACCCATATTGTATTTTTATGATTCGGTTCAAAAATCAAATAAAAATCCCATGTGGTCCCGCTTTTAGAATCACACTTACGAAGCCATCAACACATCCCTCTATACTCAAGGATCATTTATCCTGAAAAATGGGTAAATTTTAAGATCAAACGATACCAAGATCAACCCATCAAGAATATAGGTATTTATGAATAAATTAGGGAACTAAACTAAGAATTATATGGGAACTTACAAGGATTATGATACGAAAATGATTATTCCGAGCTCACCAACACCCTACAATCAGCAAAAGATTAGTCTCCTAATTTCCTACACTCTGTAGGGCTTTGTGGCTCTTGAGACTTCATAGGAATGGGAGAAAATTGGGCAAGGGTTGAATTTAGTGCCATTATAGAAGTAACCTCTTAAGCGATCACCGTTAAAGTGGCATAGTATCACTAAAGTAGTCCCTTGTCAGGGGCCGTCACTGTACTAAATCGGACAAAGCATCACTTAAGTGACTTCTACTTTAGCGCTAAGCTTCTGCTAAAGAGACATAGCTGGAAAGCCTTGGTCGATAAAATAACCACTTGGGTGCTAAAGTGTCCCCCACTTAAGCAACTAAAGATATGCTTAAGCGGATGCACAAGGTGAAACTTGGATTTGGCAAGTTTCTATCGCCCTATTTGGATTTATTTGAAATCCCTTAAATGAAAATGAACTATGCTACACTATCTGATTTGACATATCAAATTCAACTGACACCATAAAAATTTCCATCTAGAGTCGTTTCTATGAAATATGGGCCCTATACCTAAGGGCCACTTTTACCCAATTCTGCCCCATAGGCCAAAATGTGTCCAAAAGCTTTATGACTAGAACAAAAGATCCCCCTAGCATAAAATTAATAGTCCAGAGTTATTGGAATAGTCAGAATTAACTTATGAGGTCATTAACCTAAATTTTATGCCTGATGGACAATTCATATCAATAAAGACTTCAAAATAGAGAATTGGCTCTAAAAACAAAATGTACTGGCAATAACTATACTGTTGGCTCTAACAAGCCACAAATAACTTGGGAGAGCTATAAGAAAGCTCTAAATGACAAAAAGTATGGAAAATCAAAAAATGATCTGGTGGGTCATTACATCTATTGCAACAAATGCTAATTTATTAGATTCAGGTTTTTGTTCTGATCCAGATTTGTTAACTAATATAAGATAAATCCAAAAGGTAAGTGATCTAATACAATAGATGAGTCATCTATTGCAGTAGATAAATAACCTATTAAAGAACATGACTTACCTATTAGATTGATGAACTGGTTCTAAACATGCATATAATAGGTAAGTCATATCCTATAACAGCTGAGTCATCTATTACAACAGATGAATCATCTATTACAAAATATGACTCATCTATTGCAAAATATGACTCATCTATTGTAAAATATGACTTACTAATTGGATTGAGCTACTTTATTGTGACTCCAACAGTTGGGTCATCTACTGCAAAACTAGGTCATTTGTTGTAAGAAATGACTTACCTATTGGAACCACTTTAACAGTAGTGGAAATAATCCGATAACTATTGTATTCATATACAACAACTGTTAGATATGCTATTGAAAACTATTGGAAAAATAGTAGATATACCCAGATGAGAAATTAAACTAAACATTATTATTTTATTTATCAAAATAACCTATGAAATAATGCCCAGTGATATACGAATAAAATTTACTCCAAAAATTTGATCTAGTAAGTAGTAGTAGCGGCAATAGTAGCAATAATAATAATAATGAAAAGTAGTAGAAGAAGCTGATTGTCAAGACCCGAGGCTACCCCTGAGTTGTGACAACGGTGCTTACGGTCACAAGTGACCATAAGATAACTCATGAACCGGTATCTTTGTAAGTACTGAATAAAAAAGTAATTAAATAACATGTGTGGAACATAATCTGATAAGATACTATGAATTAGAAATACTGAAATACATAATACTGACATGTCTAAAACAACTAATAAAATAAAAAGAATTGAATGACTGTCTAATAGCCTTTAAACATCATTAGGAGTTGATGGGATAATCCCCTAACTAAATCCGACTAACTGAGCATAAATAAGTACTGAAATAACTGAGATAAACATATCATGTCCTCGATGGATAAGGACTCACCACTACTGCTGCTGAGTAACGCTGAGCCATCTAAGAACGATAGGGAATCTGAGCGTCCAAACCTATATTTTAAGACAACATAGCGCAAAGAAAAATATGTTGTCAGTACTTTGAATGTACTAGTATATGAGATGAGGACTGGCTGAAATACATGAAATAACTAACCATGAATGGATGAACATGTAATAACTGAGAATGCAAGACCAAGCATAAAATATTACTGAAATATTATAAAATCTGAAAGATTGAAATTTGTATAACTGAATGTCTGAAAATCTATACACTTGGTCAAGAAAACTAGAACTGGGATATACTGTAATACTGACTGAAACTGTGACATGTATCATGTAACTGACATGCCCTAATCTGAGCTAATTGGGGTCCAACCTCTAACCTCAGTTAGAAGGCTGTTAGTACCATGCCACATGTACTAATACTGGTTGTGTGGATCCACTAACTGGTGTCTCGAAAGACCAAAGTGTCAAGCCTAAACTGATGGGTGACCCCTGAGAGGAAGTCAAGCCTAAAATACTAGTTGACCCCTCATATTCTACATTGGTAACATAGTTATGGAATATAGGGACTGCCACTAACAAATCTGTCTAAGCTAAAGGGGAAGCCACCATCCCTGTATTTGCTCGGTGCTAACTCTTATTCCCAACTAAACTGAAATTGGTAATGAACTGAACTGAATGCACCCAACATAATAATGGACATTCTCATAATGAGCATAACAATTGAGTAAATGGTAATACTTAGAGTTCAATTGAAATTATTACTTAAAAGATCTGAAGTCATGTAAAACACATAGATATCGGGTGTTCATAACCGGTCAACACTGAATGAACAAAATACAATATTAAGGCTTAGAACTGTAGTAAGAAATTGTCGTTCAAAGATCCCAAAACATACACATTTCATCAAACATGTGAGAATCATGAACTTGAAAATGGGAATGTCTTAAAAAATGGGAAAATAGCATGGTTATATGACTAAAATCATAACTCGATAATATAACATGAAATTCACTTGAATATAACATGGGAGATTGAAACATAAAGCATCGGATAACCTAATTTTTTCATGGAATCATTCTCGAACATGAATTAAGTCAAACTTCTAAGAAAACACATGAATTTAATCCATATTATACATACAAAACTCCATAATAAAAGAAAAATTCATTCTTTAGTTAAAAAGAGGCATTTTAGTCTCCATGGGTGAAAAAGACCAATGGATGAACATCCCACATACCTTTAGCTTCTTGATTTGTGAAAGGAATTCTATTATTGATGCTTTCTTAAAGATTATTAAACTTGGAAAACTTGGATTCTTGACTTCTTGGAGAAAAAGGATTTAAATTGGTTCTTGGGGAAGGAGGAGGGTTTCTTGAGAGTGATTTGGAGAAGTAGGGGCAATTAGTACCCCTATGGATGCCCCAAGTCATGTTATGGATGATTTTGGTTGATGGGGGAAAGACCCATTTTCCTCTTGATTATTTAAATAAAAAACAGGACGCAACAAAGCCACCATGATGTATCCTTATCAAGGTTGAAGAAATCCCTTACCGCATCACAAATAATATCACATCGGGACTAGTACTGTGACACGGGCTTATTGTAGAGACTGACTATTTTTATGTTCCAAACATACCCCAAACCTCGTCCGAAAAATGTAAAACTCCCCCACGACATACTTTTAACCTCCCAAAATATGAATCAACTTAAAACCCAACATTTAGCGAATGGGAAGGCCAAACTTAAAATCCATAAAGTTTAGGGATTTTGAAAATGACTAAGTCCCGCAATACTTAGTGAAATTTTCAAGCCTTGGCCCTATATGCATGCAACTATGAGCTGAATCAAGCTAAGAATATTACGAGGTATTATAATATCTCCCCTTTGGATTTATTCATCCTCGAATGAGACTAGTTAGAATGAGAACAATAATGCAACTGAGATCGTATACTGAACATGAAGGACCTGGAACACGATTACATAATCGAGACTGAAACATGATACATGAACTGAATTGATCTCGTGAATGCATGAAATGACATTAGAATGGTTACATAATTGAAACTGAGAACGAAATTAAATCAATATAGTGAAAATCACTACCTCAAGATAAATTTGAGTTTAAAGAGAAAAGATAAGTGTACTTGTTCGCATATTTGCTTTTGCTTCCCAAGTAGCTCCGTTAACAGATTGATTCTTCCATAGAACTTTGACCAAGGGAATTTATTTGTTCCTTAGTCTACAAAGCTGACGATCAAGAATCTCAATTGGGACTTCTTAGAAGGAAAGGCTATCCTGAATGTCCATGCTTTCTAAAGGAAAAACAATAGCTAAATCACGAATACATTTATTTAATAAGAAACATGAAACACCGAATGCACTAATGCCAAGTCTGTAGGCAACTCAAGCCCATAAGCTACCTTTTCAAAATAGTTCAAGATTAAATAAGGGCCAACATATCAGGGGCTAATCTTCCCTTCTTGCCAAACCTCTTCACTCCCTTTATGGCCGAAATTTTTGAATAAACTAAATCACCAACTTCAAACTCAAGATCTCTTCTCCTCACATCTGCACAAGATTTCTGACGACTTTGGGCTATTTTCAGACTCTCCCACATTAACTAAACTTTCTCCATTTCCTCAAACACTGAGTCTGGCCCTATTAAAGAAGTCTTCCCTGCCTCAAACTAACTAATAGGAGATCTATATCTCCTTTCATAGAGAGCCTCAAACGGAGCCATTTCAATACTGGAATGATAACTATTGTTATAGGAAAACTCAATCAAAGGTCAGTGGTCATCCCAACTACCTTTAAAGTCAATAATATATTCCCTCAATATATCCTCTAAGGCATGAATGGTTCTCTCTACCCGACCATATGTCTGAGTATGAAAGGCTGTACTGAGACAGACTTGATTACCCAAACCCTTCTAGAAAGACTTCCAAAAGTAAGATACAAACTGAGTACCTTTATCTAAAATGATAGACAATAGAATACCATGAAACTTAATCAAGTCCCTTTGATAAAGCCTGGCATATCCTTAGCTGAGTACGAGGTATGAACTGGCAAGAAATGAGCTGATTTGGTCATTTTATCTACAACAACCCATATCAAATCATGCTGACGATGCATACGAGGCAACCTTATCATAAAATCCATGTTCACCACTTCCTACTTCCATATAGGAATGTAGAACTCCTGTAATGTACCACTAGGCCTTTGGTGCTCAACTTTAACTTGCTAACAATTTGAACATTTAGCCACAAACTCTACAACACCCTTATTCAAACCACTCCACTAATAGATTTCCCATAAATTACGATATATTTTAATAGCTCTTGGGTGAATAGAATACTGCACACCATGCGCTTCTATAAGTATTTACTGTCTCAACCCATCAACACATGGAACACATAGCCTACCTTGACAACGAAGCACACCATCTCCGCCTTGGGAGAAAACCTCTACTTTCTGATCTTTAACTACCTCTTTCAACTTAACAAAATTAGGGTCCCTATCTTGTTTTTCTTTTACTTCAGTGACCAATGAAGATTTTAAACCACTCTGAACCCATATACTACCTTCAGCTGAATCAACAAACCAAACTCCTAATCTAGCAAGTTGATGAACTTCACTAACTAAATTTTTCTTAGCTCCCTCAATATGAGCAGCACTACCCATAGACAATTTACTAAGGGAATCTGCCACTATATTGACCTTTCCCGAATGATATAACACACTCATATCATAATCTATTAACAACTCAAGTCACCTTCTCTGCCGAATATTCAGGTCTTTCAATGTGAACATGTACTGTAAACTCTTATGGTCTATGAACACATCCACATGAACCTCATAAAGTTAATACCTCCTAATTTTCAAGGTAAAACAACAACTTACAACTCAAGATCATGGGTAGGATAATTCTTTTCTTGGGGTTTAAGTTGTCTAGAGGTGTAGGCTATGACCTTGCCTCACTACACTAAAACACAACCAGTACCAATTCTGGAAGCATCATAGTAAACTACAAATCTATCTGAACCATCTGACAGAGCCAAAATTAGAAAAGAGGTGAGTCGAGTCATCAACTCTTGAAAACTCTTCTCACAGGAAAATGACCACTAAAATTTGACCTTTTTCTGAGTCAATCGAGACATGGGGGATGCAATAGAAGGAAAACCTTTAAAAAACCATCTATAATTGCTAGCCAAAACTAAGAAACTCCTGATATCTGATGGAGAAATTAGTTTAGTCCAGTTTTTTCCTGCTTTGGTCTTTTGAGGGTCAAATCGAATGCCATTACCAAAAATGATATGGCCAAGTAAAGCTACTTATCTGAACCAAAATTTACACTTACTGAATTTTGTGAACAACAAATAAGCTCTAAGAGTCTGTAATACAATTTTGAGATGGTCTGCATGATCATTCTCACTAAGGGAATAGACAAGGATATTGTCAATGAAGACTACGGCAAATAGGTCCAAGTACTATTTGAACACACTGTTCATCAAGTCCATGAAAAATGTAGGGGCATTTGTTAGTCCGAAGGACATAAATAGAAATTTGAAATGACTATACCGAGACCTGAAAGCTGTTTTTGGAATGTCCTATTCTCTGACTCTAAGTTGATGATAGCAGGATCTGAGGTCTATCTTTGAGAAATAACTGGTACCTTGTAGTTGGTCGAATAAGTCATCAATTCAGGGGAGTGGATACATATTCTTGATTGTGACTTTGTTCAACTGACGTTAGACGATGTATATTCTAAAAGAACCGTCTTTTTTATGCACGAACAGAATTGGAGCACCCCATGGACAAACACTAGGCCTGATAAAACTCTTATCTAAGAGATCCTTTAACTATTCCTTCATTTTCTTAAGCTCAGCCGGAGCAATTTGGTAAGGGGGAATAGAGATAGGATGGGTATCTAGAAGGAGATCTATTTCAAATTCTATTTCCCTCTCGAGAGGAACTAGAGAAATATATTCATGGAACAGATCTAGAAATTCCGTTACTACTAGAACTGACTCAAGACTCAGTCTCAGAATTTGAGTCTTTGACTCAGACATGATGGTAAACACACCCCTTAGATATCATCTTTCTAGATTTAATATATGAAACAATATGACCCATAAGCACTAAAGTACTACCCCTCCATTCGATGACTGGGTCATTGGGAAAATAAAATTAAATGGCTCTATTTCTACAATCAATCAAGGCATAGCGTGAGTGGAGCTAATCCATGCTGAGAATGACCTCAATCGATCATCCCTAACTCTACGAGATCAACTGAGGTAATTTTTTGAGATACTATGATCGGATAATTTTTGTATACCCATCTGGCTGTAATAAATTTACCCGCTGGGCTAGACAATGAGAAAGTCTCTACTAATATTTCAGGACTAATACAAAAATTGATGGCTATATATAGAGTCATAAAAAATGATGCTCCAAAGTCTAATAAAAACATAAGCATAAAGATGAAAGACCTGTAATGTACCCATAACCACATCAAGAGAACTTTTCTAATCATGCCGAGTCTGGAATACAAACAACTTATTTTGGCACTACCCACCGGTGGCACTGGATGTGGCACCCTTCTGAGTCGACCGACCTGCTGGAGCTGATAAGAAATTATATTAGCCCTATTGGCATTCACTTCTACCCCTTTGAGCAACCATCATACACTTCCAAACCCCGTGGCCTAGCTTGCCACAACCCAAACACACATCAATACCATCCTTACACTCTCTTTGATAATGCCTACCAAATGTTTTACAGAGAAGATTAGTATAGCTACTATTCACACTACCATATGACTTAGAGTCTGACGCTTTATCCTGATTGTCATTCCTAAACCTAGGCATTGGCGCACTAGCTGAAAATAAAGCAGGGGATAAAAACTTCTGAAGGAACTAAGAACCTTACTTCCTTCTAACCTTGGCTGAGAAAAGTTGAAACTACTTGTCCCAGCCCTCTTATTCTCTCTCTACTTAATCTTCTACTTCTTGATCTACTAAGCATGAACGATAAGTTTCGATAAGTCTATCTCCTTAATTAAGATGGTGTTCCTACATTTCTTGACCACTATCAGCTATACCAGATACAAACTTACACTTTCTAGACCTATTATCTGCCACCGTAGTAGGAGCATACCTCGCCGACTGAGTGAACTTGAGTGAGTACTCCTTCACACATATATTACCTACTTCAAATTGATGAACTCCTAAACCTTAGATTTCCTCAACTTTAATGGAAAGAACCTATCTAAGAATGTTGTGGCAAACTCCTCCCACTCTATAGGCCCTACCTCAACACCTTAGTCCTCCTTCCACTACTTAAACCAGGTGTGAGATATATCCTGCAACTGATATACAACAAACTCTATACTCTCACTTAAAGTGAAGCCAATCATATCAATCACCTTTTATACCATATTCAAAAACTATTGTAGATCCTCCTCAAACTTGGATCCCAAAACCAACAGGAGATTTATCCAAGTGAAATCCTGAATCCTAACTGCATATGTATTTTTCATTAGATTGGCTGGAGTAACAACCTACTGGTTGTTTTGAGTAGCTATCAAATGGTCTAGGGTAGTAAAAGTAGCTCTAAATTCAACATGGCAGACATGTTCATTTAGGGGTTCTTCCTAAACTTATGGGTGACCTTTGAGAAAAAGTCAAGCCTAAACTGATGGTTGAACCTTTATATCCTACGCTAGCTATGTAGTTCTGGAATACAGAAAATGCTACTAACTACTCTACCTAAGCTGACAGGGAAGCCTCCATCCCTACATTAGCTCGGTGCTAACTTCTACTCCTAAATGAATTGAACTGAATGCATAAAACACAGCAACTGACATTGCTCATAATGATCATAACAACTATGTAAAGGGTAATACTCATGGTTTAACCAAAACCATTACTTAAAAGATCTAATGTTATGTAAAACACATAGGTATTAGGTGTTCATAACTTTCCAAGACTGAACGAACAAAATACAGTATTAAGGCTTAGAACTGTAGTATGAAATCGTGGTTCAAAGATCCCAAAACATAGACATTTTATCAAACATGTGAGAATCATGAACTTGAATATGCGAATGTCTTAAAACATGGGAAAATGATATGGTTACGTGACTAATATCATAACTTGATAATATAACATAAAATTCACTTGAATATAACATGGGAGATTGAAACTTAAAGCATGGGTTAACCTAATTTTTCCATATAATCATTCTTGAACTTGAATTGAGTCAAACTTCTAAGGTAACACATGAATTTAATCCATATTGATCATACAAATCTCCATAACAAGAGAAAAATCATTCTTTAGTTAATAAGCAGGGTTTGGGGCTCCATGGGTGAAAAGGACCCATGGATGAACATCCCACATACCTTTAGCTTCTTGATTTGTGAAAGAAATCCTATTCCTGATGCTTTCTTAAAGATTCTTGAACTTGGAAAACCTGGATTCTTGACTTCTTGGGGAAAAATGGTTTGAATTGGTTCTTGGGGAAAGATGAGGCTTTCTTGAGAGTGATTTTGAGAAGAAGGGAAAAATAATACCCCTATGGATGCCCCAAGTTATGTTATGGGTGATTTGGGTTGAGGCAAAAAAGACCCATTTTCCCCTTTATTATTTAAATAAAAATTGGATGCAACAACGCCACCACGATGCGGCCTTATTGCGGTTGAAGAAATCCCTTACTGCATTACGAACAATATCAGGTCGGGACTAGTACAGCGACGCGGGCTTATCGCAGAGGCTGACTATTTTAATGATCCAAACATGCCCCAAGTCTCCTTCGAAAAATCCAAAACTCCCCCGAGACATACTTTTAACCTCCCTAAATATGAATCAACTTAAATCCTAATATTTAGGGGACGGGAAGACCAAACAAAAAATCCATAGCATTTAGGGGTCTTGAAAATGACTAATTCCCACAACACTTGTGAAATTTTCAAGCCTTGGACCCCTTATGCATGTAACTAAGAGCTGAATCGAGCTAAGAATATTATGGGGTATTACACTGATGATGAACAAAAATGAAAAAATAATGATGATGATGATAAAGAAGAAAACAAAGCAACATTATCAAACAACAACAATGAAGAAAAACAAAGAGAGAGAGAGAAAAGAGGCAAGAACAACCACTTCTTTTCGTCTTTTTTTTATTTACGAGGGTTTTACATAAGATGGGTCAAAGTGTAAAATAAAGAACTCAGGGATGTGAAATTCATCACCTTAAACTTTAATCCATAATTTGTCACCCCTACGAATTAATTAAGACTTGAGTCACCTACACTTGATTTTAATTTTTTTTACCACCCTTAATTTATTATCCCTAGACATCTCTGTCATGGAAATTTTTATAAAGACAGTGTTGCCAATTTTTTTAAATTTTTGTTGTGAGCTAGAATGTAACATCCTTTTGTATTCCATTTATTTATAAAGAAAAAGTCCTCTTTTATTAAATAAGAATTTGTAGGTCATTTCTGAAGCTATTATATCTTAGAGGTGAATTTATAATTTAAAGTTTCTGAATTTCTTGAACAAAATAAAAATTCAATATACTGACTTACGGGGTTTGCACCTACAACCAAAATGTCAATAAAAGTTTCACTCTTTCTCAAACATTAGGTCAATTATACACTTCATTTATGACATCTAAATTTATATTTCTTATATGTTTACTAAATTTCACAATATAAATAAAAGATAACATAAAAACTATTGAGTTTTCTGAAATCCTACCTACCCACCTTAATCCGTCATTATTTTACATTCATGTCAATAAATATTATCATAATACGGGTAACACACTTTTTATCACTTGTTGCCGCATGCTCATCAGTTGGGGTGGTAGTAACTATGCTTTTATACTAGTGGGTTATTTCTTGGTTCATTGTTTTTGACTTTTGAGGTTCTTATATTTTAAAGGATAAATGATCAAATGGATTAGATCCTTGTACTTATCCGATTTTATAATGTGGGCACTTCTACTTATTTTTCGGTTTTTTGAACCCTTGAACCGATTAAAATAAAATATTTAAATCCTTTTGACTATTGATCAAGAATATGTGGTATTAAATTGTTGAGCTCGAAAAATTTGTGTTTGCACGCATTTTTCAGAGAGTGAAATCAATATTTTTATTTAAAAATATTTTAGAAAATTAAAAAATAATAAATTTTTAAAAGGGACAAAA
Organism: Capsicum annuum; assembly: GCF_002878395.1. Classification (NCBI taxonomy): domain Eukaryota; kingdom Viridiplantae; phylum Streptophyta; class Magnoliopsida; order Solanales; family Solanaceae; genus Capsicum; species Capsicum annuum. The sequence continues at coordinate 29,087,597 of NC_061120.1, read as the reverse complement.
AATTAAAAAATCCCAAAGTCCTCTTCTTCTTCCACCCCTCCCTCTTCCCCTATCCCATATTTCCCACCCCCTACCCAACACCACCACTACTACATCCAACCAACTATTCCCCTGTCCCCCACCCCCACCCCACCCAGAAGCACCACCAGCACATCCAACCAACCATTCTCTCCCCATCCTTTTTCACCACCTTCCAAGCTTTTTCTTCATCAAAATCAGCCCTACCCCTACCCCTAAACAAAAACCCACTTTAATGCCTTAATAGTATCTAATAGGGAAAAGTTCCGTCAGTGGTATCTAATGGGGAAAGAAGCGATAATGAAAAGCTACACAAGAAACAAAATTTACTTCCTAAGAAAGGAGTTCAATGGAAACCCAACCTGTTACGTGATTTGGCCGGAGATGGGATTTTGCCTAAACTGACAAACTAATGAACTCATCGGCTTTTGCGATTATGTCATATGGGGATGGTCACTAGTATAGTTGAAATAGTAATTTTTTATTGTGGTTCTCGATTAAGGGATGGGTTCCAGTGGGTTTTAAATGAGGAAAAAGAAAGAAAAGGCCGACTAGGGTCGTCTGAGGGACCGATTATCTAGTTTAGGGCTGCATATCGGTCAGTTCAGTTTGGTTTTTAAAATTATCGGTTTTACTTATTGATTATCGATTTGTATATATTCTAAACCGTTACAAAACTGTTAAGATATCAGTTTATTAGTTATCATTTTATTGGTTTTTAATTTTTATCGGTTCGGTTATCGAGTTAACCATTAACATTAAACATATATAATTTAAAGTCCAAAACTAGTAAGCTACTGCTAACTGCCTACTGTGGACTGCCTAGTGCTCTTCTTATGCACAAAGCCACAAATATAAATTATAATATAAAACATTCAAACTAATTAACTAAAGTCATAATTTAAAAATAGTCTACAGTTCTAGCACAAACAAAATAGGAAAATCCAAAGCAACAGTCACTCAATTTTAAAATTAAGTTCAAATTACAAACGTAGTAATAATACTAATTATTACTCAAATCTTATACTACGAGGACGATACTGCATCCTCTCCAAACAACTATCAACATGAGCTCTCAAGCACCAAGTCCTAGTATGTCGTGGATGGTAATTATAAATATTACCATAATGAATACACTTCACTTTTCAAGCTTTTCATAGTGATTCCAAACAGCTGATCGAACTTTAGGACCATGACTTTGAGACATGGTGAAGCCTAATTAATAGAGAAACAGTTATATTAGAAATACCCCAAACTTAGAACATTCATCAAGTATAGACAAAATATTTCAGTGATTTTTTTGAAAAAAGAAGTACCTTGATTAGAGGCGGCTTTAGGGATTCAAGTTTCATGGAAAAACTTGCTTTAATTAGATAATATATATAGCAAGACAAAAAATGACACTGTAATTGGAAAAATATCTAGAGATAGACGAGGATAAGATATAACATGTAACAAGAAAGGGAAAGGACACCTTTCCATTGAGGTTAGTGAATCTTAAACAGAAATATAATAGATCAACTACATGTTGACTGATAACCGCCCATCCTTTTCTGATATATGGATCCATTTTAGCCAGTTCATCATTGAACTTACCCAACCAAATGGGATATATAATTGGATAACATTACTTGCTGAAAGGTCACTGTTATACGTCAATAAAACAAATTTTTGAAGTTAATTTGTACATATTTTTTGGAGCTTCCTTCATGACCAGCCTTCATGCAAAGTATTTAACCAAAGGGGACCATTCTTGAAGCTAGAATTGCAAGCCTCTAATAGGAAGAAAAAGGTGAAAAAAGAAAAGTACGAAATAATGACCTGGTTTTGAAGAAGTGGTCCATAACACCAGTATAGGGTAAAAATAAATTATTAAGGTGAATATAATCTTCAGTAATCAGAAGAATATCCTGGGTAGTTGAACTTTCAGTAGCCCCCAAGAAGATCAAACCATTTAAGATTTTGGATAACAAAGACAAGAGTCTCAACAATAAACATAAAGTACAAGAAAAGGAGGAGGTAAACTGAGTACACCACTAAACTACAGATTTCATTAATAAGCATCCTAGAATGTAATCATTATACAATTCAATTTGAATTTACCGCTAAACTACTCCTCGATAAACCTTTATTTTGGCTTTATCAGAAACAATTAGAACTAGATATTTATGGAAACTTTTCAGTTCTGTGAAGAAGGATCATAAAGGCCTGTACTTTACCAAGAACTCTATCTTACTGCAACATTAGATAATATTGCTTATTTGGATAGTTACAGGCAGATAGATTGAAACAGATGCTATAATAAGACACTGGTGGATTTAAACAGATGCTACAGATTTTGTATTTACCTTGTTCAAGTTGCTAATATTTCATCAATGCTATTTCTTGGATCTTTTCCAACTTTGGCCAAATCTGAATAAATTAAAAAAACAAGTCAAGACTCAAGCAATAAAAATATTAAATAAATAATACACCAAATACAAGGTTCATTTTTTTACCTTGTTCAAGTTGTTCAAGAGAATCTAAATCCTTCTCGATACTTATATGTTGTGATTCACTTCGAAGCCAATCTTGTAGACACACTAGAGCTTCTACCAATTTAGGAGTTAGTGAAATCCTAAATGAATCAAGAACACACCCTCGGTACTGAAAGCACATTCTGATGCTACACTAGAAATAGGAATAGCTAAAACATCACGAGCCATTTCATAAAGAAAAGAAAATCTAGCTGAGTTATATTTCCACCGAAGCAATACACTAAAATCAGACGTTCCAGCTTCTATATCTTCTGCAAGATACTTATCCAACTCTGACTTAGAATTCCCAACTACACTTCCAGACGTGTGTCTACTCAACACTACATAAAAGTCACCAATATCAATCATAGAGCTTGAACTAGAAGCCTGCACTTCTGAAGAACTACCACCTTTGCCTTTTGAAGCATACGATGAATACTCATTAAACAATAATTTCATGTACTCTCGCACATCTTTTTCTATAGTTGGTGCATTATCTCCAAACATCTTCTTAAGTGCAAAACTAAGAGTGGTAAATTTTTGACGAGGATCCAAAATACAAGGTATAAAAAGAATCTTGTTCATTTTTGTTGGATCACCCCAGTATTTTTCAAATTTCTTCTTCATGTTTGTTTCCATGTGAGCCAATACACGATCATCACTTGATATCAACTTTTTCAAGCAAAAATGAACTTGATAAATTTCAAGAAAATGAATATTTGATGAAATATACAATGATCCAGAAACCTTCAAAGTGAGCTTAAAAAATAATTCAAGAAATTTTGCAATTCTTTTAATGCTATCCCAATCACTACTCAAAAGTGTACCTTCAGGTTGTTCTTCATCCATAATATCACTATAACCATCACACACATGGATATGTCCAAACTCGAGATGATGTGCCAAACCAATATCACGATCAACACAATTCAAAATTGCACCCTCATATTCAATAGCCCTGTTTAACATCAAATAGATGGAATTCCACCTTGTGGGAACATCTAAGCATAAAGACTTTTTTGCAAGATTTTCATCATCATAACATTCCTTAAAGTTCTTACATCTAGAAGGAGATTGCCTAATGTATCTCACTGCTTGCCTAATTCATTCAATAGAAATAGTTGCTTCTTTTATACCATCTTGAACGACAAGGTTTATGATATGCGCCATAGACCTAACATGAAGATGTTTACCACCCGTAGGATTGGTCCCCTACTTAGTCAATTGCTTAGACAACTCAATTACACACATACTATTTGAATTAGCATTATCAATAGTAACCATGAAAATTCGATCCAATCCCCACTCATGCAAACACTTAATAATGCCCTTCGCTATATCTTCACCTCTATGGCTAGAAATTGGATAAAAATTGATGATTCTTTTATGCAAAGTCCAATTTTTATCTATCCAATGAGCAGTAACACATATATAATTGATTATTTGAACAGAAGTCCAAGTATTAGTCTTTATACACACTCTTTTGTTGGATTTCCTTAAAAATGCTCCTCATTTTATTTTTTTCTTCATTAAAGGGATCAAAACAATCACGAGTAACAGTTGTACGAGAAGGAATTCAAAACAAAGGTTGTACCACTTTCATAAATTGTCTAAAGCCTTCTTTTTCAACAAATCTAAAAGGAAGCTCATCAAGAATTATCATACGACATAAAACTTTTCTGCACTCTTCTTGATCAAATTTCCATGAAACAATTGATACATCACCCTTGTTACCTCTTGTAACCAGCTGAAATGCTATCTTTGATTGCTTTGTATCAACATTATAAGGCAATTTTTTACATTTTTTACATGATCAAGCATTGCCATCGTACTATGTTCTTTTGTATCAACCAAATACTCTTGTTTACAATAATTACACACACCCTTTTTAATTCCTTTCGAATCAACTTTACTAGTAAAATGATCCTATGCAACAGATTTTTTTTTCCTTTCTTTCTTTGCCTTAGACTCAACTACATTCTAATTAGAAGCTACACTCTCACCAATCACTTTATCAACTCTAGTATTTTGTGCCATCTAGTTGTATCGACGTGACTGTGATTAAAAAAATAATCAAATTAAGCCAACAATAAAATATGACCAAAACTTGACAATATGCATACAGCATAACAGACCACACCAGAACAACAATAAAAATTACACTAACACAATGAGTTGGACAGACTTAAGGTTAATTCCGTCTACTAATATTAACTTTTTGTTGTCTTATATCTCAATTTTTGAATGCATTTCACAACAACTATGTGATACTCCTTTGTGATTTTCTATTTTATTTGACTACAGACACTAGAAAATTACAATGGCAACTCGAAATCATCAATACTTTACACTAGAACAACAATAAAAATTATACTAATGCGATGAGTACGATAGACTCCAGGTCAGAAATTAGAACTTAGTAAGAATTTTTGCAATTATGATTATTAAAGACGGTCCTTACCATACTACATCAAAGATTGAATAGAAATTATGATAAAAGCAAAACAATTTTTAACTTTAACATATGATTGAGGCATTGAGCAGTAAGAATGAGATGGTGTGAATCGTCTTTACCTGTTGAGCGCAGCAAATTGTCTTTGTCTCTTTGGTGTGAGCTTGAAAACCTCTTCTTCGTGTGAATACTGAGACTTGAGAGTGAGAGACGACTGATTGAGTACTGACGAGGAGAGGCACCACTAAGAGAGAAACTGAGAAAAAGAAGCTGCAAGAGTGTTTCTGTGTTTGTGAAATGTGAATTGTGAAAAAACCCTAACTCCCTAAGTGGTTTATGGATAATTCACTTATTGATAATTGACTTATTCACTAATAGAATTAAAGTGGACATTGGGCTATTAGGCCTTTAGGCCAGATAGTAAATGGTAATGACAGTCATGGGAAATGAATAAATGGGCTCAGCAGTCATGTATACTGTATTGTTATATCGGGATATCGGGTTATCGGGCCACCCGATTGAAAGGGTAAATAAATCAAGGCCCGAACTAACAACCCAATTTCAAGAATCTTTGAGCAAAAAACCGAACTATTAACCCAATAAACATATTATTGGTTCGGTATAACGGTTTGAACCAAAATTTACACAGCCCTACAATTAACCGTACCGAATAGATATTAGGTTTCTTAAATCAAAATCTAGGTTCGGTAGGTTTTTAGTTTTAGAAAAATAAATTTTAAAAATATTGAATTGGTCAAATAAATTTATATGAGTACAATGTCTCTTATATGTTAAGTTTAACGTAATGAAATATTAAAATTTTTTCTATGGATTTGAGATGGTAGGAGGATTTTGTTATCCTTATTAGTAGCTATAATACTAGTCTTATTTTAGATTGTTGTATCATTTGTAGCATTACTTGGTAAATCATGTTTATGGTATTACTGGGTGTGCTAATTTCTATCATATCTTGTTCTTTTCCTATTCCTTTTGTAGATTATATTATGTTGAGCTGAGAGTGTATCAAAAATATCCTCTCTATCTCACCTTTGTGGTAGCGGTAGACTCTGTGCACTTATCTTCCCCAAACTCCACTTGGTGGAAATTTACTAGGTGTGTTATTTGTTGTTTGTTGTTATTGGATTTGGGGTGTTCAAAATGATTACATGCCAATACTTAATTAACACTTCAAGTTTCAGTTGTAAAACAACTAATAGGAGCAGTATGCTTAATCAAATAAATGTTTTGTATATACATTAATAATGAATTCTGTTTATCTCTTGTAAAAGTAAAATCATATTAGATGTTTTTCTTCTGTTCCTTTAAATTTGATATATGGTGACTTCACATCTTAAGAAAATATTTATTAGAAGTTTATTTTACTAAATTAGTTGTATTAAGTATACTTAAAAATTTATGTTTGGTTATTAGTATTTCATATATTTAATGATAAAAATAATGTCATATTAAAATAATAAATCCTTCTTAATTTACTGAAATAAAAAAGCAAAAAGAAATAGTTTATTTTTAATATAAACTTTGGATAAAGAATAAAATTTATATATTTTTTAAATTATATTAATTATAATTACTTATTAAGATTATTATCTTATTAACTTACTTAAATATATTAGATTTAAAGAATTTTATATAATCCTAATAAAAATAATGCATCAATCAAATCGGCAAATAGAAATGAGAATACACATGGAAAATTAAAGTATAAATAACATAAATACCAACCATTTTGGAAGTAATTACTCTCCCTCCCATTTTTTTAATTACTTTATTTTCTCTTCCTATTAATATACATAACATAGCCGACATATATATACTATTCTGTGTATATGTTTGAATTTTTGTAATATGTTTATAGAGTTAAATTTTTTTTATAATATTAGAAACATAAGTTATGTATTTGTGTAATTTTTAAAAAATTAAATGAGAAATAGATCAAAGGGCCAGGTGGGCATTTTGGTAAATGGATTTAAGAATAAGGTCCATGTGCTATAGCATTTATGACAAATAGAAAATACGATGGGTCCCACCTTATATTCTTAATGACATCTCTTGTATGACATGACCTGCAATTACATAGGAAGAGATGAGATTTTTTAGAGGAAATGATGTGGTCCAACTAACAAAACATTAAACATAACTTTTTTCTAAGCAACTATTATGAAATATAAACTAAGAATAATAAGAATAAATAAAGAGAGATGAGAGAAGAGAGAAGATTTATTTATTTCTCTTGAGGAATGAAAGATTATAAGATGGATAATACAATGAACAAAATCCTTCTATTTATAGGGGAAAATACTCTTAGTTTTTGACTGAAAGACAGATACTTCAAATCCTGATACATATCAACTAGATCTTGATAAATCTTATTAGATCTTGATAGATGTTATCTATATTCTAGATAGAAATTCACTATAATGTAAATATATTTATAAAACTCCCGCTTAAATGTCTAATTGATAAATAATGTGCCTCGTTAAAATCATACTAGAAAAAAAGGCCACTGCAAAAAATATCTAGTGAAGAAAAAAGAGTACATATCTCTAATAATATGCATTTCGGCTGCCTCATTAAAAAACCTTACAAGGAAAATCCAGTGGGACAAAACCTTGAAAGGGAAAAAGAGTACAGAGAACATTTTCTCCCCCTGACGAGAAAATCAATGAACCTTTGCATCCCAATCTTGTGCACATCTTCTTGAAAGTTGTAGTTGAAAGAGATTTGATGAATAAATCAGCTACATTGCCACTTAAGCGAAACCGTTACACATTAATATTACTATTCTTTTTGTAGCTCATGTGCATAGAAAAGTTTTAGCGAAATGTGCTTCGTTCTATCTACTTTTATGAATCCTCCCTTAAGATGTGCTATATATGCTGCATTATCTCTATATAAAATTGTGGGTACATTGTCACATTTCAAATTATATTTTTCTCGAATGAGATGTATCATGGATCTTAACCATACACATTCTCGACTTGCTTTATGAATAGCTATTATCTAAGAATGGTTCAATGAGGTAGTTGCGATAGACTGCTTTATATATCTCCAAGATATGACAATATCTCCACATGTGAACACATAAGCTATTTGAGACGGAGCTTTATGTGGGTCAGATAAGCACCCAACATCACCATGACTAATAAGATCATGATTGTAATTTTTAGAATAAAATAAGATCATGTGTTTGATTCCATTTTGATGTCTCAGTAAGAGCAGAACTATATCTTGCTATCAAATTAATCAAAAAAGGCTATATCAGGCCTTGTAGTATTTGGAAGATACATTGGTGCTTCAATTGCACTAAGATATGGTACTTCATAACCAAGGAGTTACTCATTCTTTTCTTGAGGTCGGAATGGATCCTTATTCAATTTTGTATGTTTCTCATTTAAGCAAATATTCTATTACTTTTGAAAACTTTCCAAGAGTTCCAATGATACTCAAACCATCAAATTATCTCTTATAAGGATAATCAAAAGTCTTATAGAAACTTTATATACTTCAGGAATTTTGAATCCTTTAAGGATTTTAATATAGATTATTGTCAAGTGACAATGTCCAACATGTCTAGTGTTACATCTTCAAGTGTCTGGACTGCAAATCAAATAAGTTTTACACTTACCAAAATGTATTCTTTCAGGTCACTTGATAAATTTTTCTACTTTAGAATGCTTAAATAAACGTTGAATTCGGATCCTCGTAATCTTTTATAATATTACACCAATATTGTATCAAAGATAGCATTGATGATATATCATTTCGTATCAGTTCAAAGTATGACATAACATTTTGAGATCTCATTACTTCATTATTTTCAGGTACCTGAACCTCTCATAAGGTTTCATGAAGTGTTATGTCGTAGGCTCTTCAGGAGCACATTGCCTTCTTATTATGATTATTTGCTTCTTATCCTTTTCAAGGATTATTTCATTTGAAATCGATTAGTCTACCATACTTCATGCATGCATAGATTTTGTCCTTTAAAAATGCAAAATAGGATCACTTGTATCTTAAATATATACTAAATTTGAGTCAACGGATGTTTTCGGCATTTGACTTGAATTATGTTTTGAATGAGGAGTTGATGATAGTTCCTAACATATTTCATAGATACTTATAATCTCCCCCTTATGTTAGGAAATCTAACATTCATCCTCATCTTTTTTGAGGAATCCATCTTCGTGCATCATAGTATATTCATTAATCATATATCACACATTAACTATTAGATGGAATATATCATATTTCAGACCAACACGTGAAGTTTTGTTCTCATTAGTAATAGTTTATCTATTAATTGAAGACATTCAATGCCAAACCATGATCATCAAGATAGAATTTTATTGATTACATAATCTGAAAATTATGCTCTTAACTTAATTTTATTGAGCAGCAACTTAATAAATGTCAAACTGCAGGTTCACAGTGAATGTACATGTTATCATCCTATTGATACATATTTTCAACATATCATATGATAGCTGAACGAACCCTTATTCACCTTTTATACTTTTTAGATTTTGAGGGATCAAATACCAACATTAGTTGGTCCAACCAACTTATCATGAAAACAAGTGACATTAAAAGTAATGAAGAATTTTCTAATTCTTCAATACATGTTCAATACACAGTGTGAACATCTTTGAGATATTGCAATCATTCATGTCAATTTATGAACTTTTATTCTAGCAAACTACAAGTTTATCATGACATGTACCTTTTACTTTAGTAAATTTCAAATTTACTATTAAATGAATATATTTCAAATTTATTACTTTAGAAGTCGCAAATGAGAAAGGAGATCGAAGGCTATGTGCAGACTTGTCTTATTTCCAAACAAGATAAAGTAGAGGACAAAGAGCTGGATAGACTTTTTAAACCTCTACCAGTGGCGGAGCAACCATGGGATAGTATTACGATGGACTTCATCACAACACTACCATTGTCCTATTCCATTATTGGATGGGGGTCAAGACGCTGTTGGGCGCCGGTGGCTGACTCAAGCCCCCCCCCCCCCCGAACCGTGCGAAATGGTCGCCTCAATTATTCATCCTCTTTCAGAGGTGAGTTGCAATGCCATGACAATCAAGTGAATGTTTTCATTAATAATCTTTTCATTCCCTAGGAATGGAATATAATCATGCCTTAAGCCTATCAAATTCTTATAGCTTATAACCTCATGCATGATATTGCTACTTCGGGAAAACATCGAGGCATACATATCATTCAAAGTATATTTGCTACTACATTCACTTCAAGAATGGAGAAAGTTTTCATCTTTCAGACTTATCATATATTGCTACCACATTCACTTCATGGAATGGAGCATAGTCAATGGAAAAGTGTCATGAATTTTCACCAAATACATATTATTTTGACTTAGCCACCATATATTATCAATATGGTGCATTGGATTATGATTTTGATAGCATGGCAGCATTTTGGGATCATGGAGTGAAGGAAAATATTTTGTGGATGATTCAAAGATTTGAGAGTTTGGCTTTGAGGTAGGCTTCTCTCTACTCTTCTTAACAAGATGATGTGTTTTATATATTGCATGTAAATGTAAATGTTAAGATTGATTATGGGTAGAGTACCATGACTTAGTCTTGATTATTGATGTTTGAAGGTTAGATAGGTGAATTGACTCATAAAGTGAGATGCTTATTTTGCTTTTAGGATCCTATTACCCTAGGTTGCTAACATTTAGGCATTGTTGAGATAATGAACCTTACAATAAGGTTACTACGCACTTGGTGGATTGTGGTGATGATTCCTGGATCTTGATGTTATGGTTATGTCAGATATGTACCTATTATTGGGCTGAAGGCCATGTTATAGTAATTGTTGAATTCCGAGAAGTGAGTATCCTTGTAAAGAATGTGGACATAGTTTATAGACATGTTGATGTTTAAGATTTCATTGTGTGAATACTGGTGGTAGCATGCATAGATTTGGTACATCATGATCACTAAATAGGATAAATGGTATGATTTCAACTAGAATATGATTTTAATACTATTTTTCCTAAAAAGGGATTAAAGCTCACTTTTCACTTTAAAAAATAAATTACTTCATAATAGGAATCATACCATCTTAATGAATTATTTATGTGCATTGAGATTGAAAATAGAGTTTTAAAGATTTGACCGATAAACATTGTGGTCTATGATTCTGATACTACTATTTACTTCGATCTTGAGAGATTTGTATCCTTTCTACCCTTTTATAATGATTTAGTCCCAAATTTTACCCTAGTGATCTATGGTGAATTTATGAATCTCAGTGTTATTATCCGGTTCTATTTAGTCTTGTTTTGAAGACTTCTTTAGTTCTTAATTATTCGGTAATGGTATAATTGAAAATATAAGTGTTTAATTACTTGATTACAATTCTTAAGGTGTTTTCATACAAGTTTGTACTTAAATTAGTCACTTGGAGTAAAAATGAGAAAACTAGTGTTACTAACTTGCGCTATGTGATGTTGTAGTTGATATCGGTGGATTCTAGTGTGTTTAATGAGTTTATATTGGTATTATTGTGTAATTATGTATGAAGCAACTTTCTTATAGTGTTTAAGGTTCAATTGAATTAATCCAAGAGTCAAAACTAAGTTAAAGATCGAAAGCACAAAACTATCATTCTTAGCTTAAGTTTCTAGGTCACCGTCGCGGATGTTGTGTTGTTTTGAGCTCTAATTTGTGGTTTTTCGTGATATAAGATACTTATTTAGTTTATTATGATGATATATGGATTATAAAAAAGCCATAAATCAAGTGTAAACAACATCAAAAGGCTTGGAATGGATGGACAAAAGCACGGGACAAGATTTGACGTAAAACGAACCTCTTGGAATTCACAAGCATGTCGCGGGTCTTATTCACTTCCATGGTACAAATTAAACACATAGGGATATTCCTAAGGGACCTAAAACAGTTTTAATCTGATATTAGGGTGCGTCTCACACCCTAGGTACTGCAATAGAGTGCGTGACAGAAACCTTAGTCCAATTTCGATAGATTTGAGCTCCTATAAATAGGACACTTAAACATGAGGGTACACACCTTGGACGACTTTAAAACTTGGAGGGAGGTTGGAAAACACATCAATTAGGTTTTTTATCTCTTTAATTTAGTTTTTTTTATGGATTTTATCATGTATTTATCTATCATTATTACAGTTATGTCCATGAGCGGCTAAATGCCCATTTTCCAGGTTTAAGGCCAAGAACAAGATTACTCTTGTTATGATATGATTTGGTTTTGATTATTTATCAATATTGGTTGTTTATGTATTATTTTTCACTATTTAAAGGATTATATACCATTAGAATACATCCATTGCCATCTTGTGAGCCCAGGAGGAGGAACAAGAAGATAAAACCTGGGGTAAATATAGCAGGATTATAATCTTCTATAAAATAAAGTTGTAATTTTCATTTAGGATATGTGTATACCTAAGTAACCTATTTGGTTCATTTACGGGATGAAATATGAATGCATTTAACCTTGTGACCACATCCTCGCTCAACAATGTAGTTGTGGAGCTAAGTTAGATAGGTGATTAGAGGCTCGACAAACCATGATCATAATATCAACCCCGTGAATCAAGGCAAAGATAAATAGCTTAAACAATGTAGTTCAATATCATAGTATGATTGTTCCTAGTTCTTTAACTGCGGGCTTTACTATCATTGATTGACTAAGGCATTTACCTTTCCACATTGTCTACTTTACTTTTAATTTACAACTCTAAAATTCTTTTTGCTACTTTACACCATGTTAATCTCAATAGTCAACTTGAATTGGATATTTTACTAACACAAGTTCCCGTGAGATATCCTTGTGGGATCGATATTCGGCTTTATTAAAGGCCACTGTATTACTTGGTAAGACCACGTATACTTACGTGTGCGCTTGGGCACAACAAATTTTGACGTTGTCATAGGGGACTTGTAAATAGGTAACTATCTTATTTTTAGTTTTTATTTATTGACTTTTATATGGTATAGTATATTTTTATTTTTAGTTTCCTTTACTTTTTTTGTCACACTTTTTGATATGTCACCCTGGGATAGATGGTTTTTGAGTGATGATTCCTTTTGTTTTTATAGAGGATCTCACCTATAGTGTATTTGTCTAGATTTTAATGTAACAGGGTGGATAGAACCTTCACAATATGAGGAGGATACTGTCCAATCTATGTAATAGACACAAGAATCTCAGCCATTCGGCAATCATCTTTTTCATGAGACTGACATTGAGAAGGTGAATATAAGTGAGTGTGTTATGGATGATATAAATTTGGAAGTAGGATTGGTTAGACCTTATTCAAATCATTTTTCTACATTATGTTTAGATGATGGCATGTCAGTAGAGTCATCTGAAATAGTGGAAGAGAGTGAAGATGAGGAACAAGAATCTTATATTCTTAATATTACACTAAATAAGAAATACAAAAACATACCTAACTTCAAGGTTGTCTTTTTTACCATGCACCATCCATTACTCGATTCTTTTATCTTTGTATCACCACCCTATGAGTGAAGAAAAAATATGGATGAGAGGTTGAGGGGAAAATTCATATCCTCAAGGTGGAGGGAAAAATTTATGTGGGTTGTGCCGCAACACTAAATCAGATGTTGCTTGGGAGGAAACCAAAGTTAAGGTAGGTTTTACTTACAATATTTTAGTTTTTACTTCATTTAGTTTTTGTTTTTTTAAGTGACGGATAGATGGGAAGTCTGAGTACTGTAAACCTAAGATAAAGAGCATGGCGAAGACTGAGTGTGGGGTTCCTGGACCCTCTTAATGATAAAGATGATACTAGCTAGGTGTAGAGGCCTTGGGGAGTATTTCTATCTCTACTTTTAAGTATACTTTGGGGACAAAGTAGATTTTTAAGTGTGGAGTGGGGAAATTCCCATTCTTTTTAGGAGTAATTTTAAAATTCTTGCATAGGAATAAGTAAGATGTTCTTGTTGGTGCTATATGTGATTGCATGATGCAAGTGTTTTTGAATGTAAAGAGCATATTCATGGTGAGGATTTCTACTTTTGATACTCCTAGGCTCTAGTTTATGACTCTTATACTTGTTGGCTTAATGCTTTGAATTCATGCTATTGTTTGGTTAAGAGTCTATGATAATCCTACTTGAGCTAAGCGTGTGTCATGTATGTGTGAGGTTTTATGTATTCCTTGTGAAACTTGATGTCTAGAACTTGCCCGGTGTGTATGCAAAGTGAAATAAAGAGTGTGGATTTTGGAGATGATATAGGCATTTCTTTGATAGCCATGTTTCATACCCTCTTTTACCCATATTTGAGAATAATCCTAGGTAACCCTATTGAGCCTTTAGCTTATTTTCTTTGGCAGCCTCTTATGTAGCCTATATCCCTTTCTTTGATTGGCTGATTTGATCAAAGCTTCTAAGAGCTTTAGTTGAATTTCAATTGAGTTAAGAAGTTCTAAATTCAAGTAGGAAAAGGTAAAATTGAAGTCCTAAAATAATAGTTATTGGTGTGTACAATTGATATGTTAAGGTTAGGAGTGAAAGAAATTTGTGCTAAAAATTAAATCATGTATTAACAGACAATACTCCCTCCTATATTGTATGTGATAAAGCTTAATGAGATATGGAAAAACAAAATATATTGTTAGACAGAAGTGGTGGAAATTGGTTGTTAGAGGTAATTTGAATAAAAAGAGTGATGTATTAAATTTCTTACGGAAGATAGTCACTATTCTTTACCAAAATAGCTCCTACCCGTCCCTTAGCCTACATTACAACCCTTAAAGACCTATTTGATCCTAAGCCTTATCATTCTGATATTAGTGGAGTACTATACCAAGGGAAATACTATGTTTCATCTTGTGTACCTTGTGAATTCTTTGTGAGAGAGAGCGTAACTTGATTCTTATACCTATTCTTTGATAAATTTCATCTATGCGGGTCGTTATGGGTAACTCTCTTATGGTAAGGGCACATGTTTGATAATATTTGGGTGATTTGTATGATGTATTTGATTGAGTAATACTTATGAGTTTGCCAACTTGGTGAACCAATTCTTGAGGATAGGATATTTTGGAGTAGTGGTCTTGAACTTCCAATTGTGTGTAACATGCTTAGTATAAGGACTTGCATTTTGTGTAGTCATTATAGTATTATCTTAAGTGTCTTGCTTGTGGTAGAAATGTGTAGTCTTCTCTGATTATGATGCTTATAGTAAGGAGTTGTGGGGTGATGATCTGAGGTGAATTTATGTATCTCAATATTATTATTCGGGCCTATTTAATCTTATCTTGAGGATTTCTTGAGTGCTTAAGCATCTAAGGTTTGCAACACGATAAATCTGAAGGAAGAATTTAAATTACATGAGTGACTCTGACAAAATGTCTATAAAGCATCTACTATACTGATTATAGATAGTTGGAACATGCCTCTAGCTACCACTAACCAATACATATGAATAATCCAAATAAAGTACATGAACTATAACTGACTGGAGATTCTCGAACTAGGAGAAATCATCACCTGCAGGCTGGAAGTTGCAAACTGTCTGATTATGATGTGTAGGCTACAACTTGTACCTACATTAAATGTATGCGAAGAAATTACCTCATGGAATAGGTATATTCATGAAATTTCAGATAGTAAGACTAGGTGGAAATATGGAAAACTATAGGAACTTGTTGGCCTGTCTGCTAAACCGAATTGTTGGCGATACGGACTGAATTATACTAAAGGCTTATACTTAACTGGAACATTTTTTCAACAGTCTTTATAAGAAGTTTTAATAACATTAGGGAGCAAAGAATCTTGGGCATGGTCTGAACAAGAAATATCAATAGGGCTATAACTCTGTAACATAGAACACAGGACTACGAAACATAATCTAGGATAGAACTACTAAGCCTTATACAACGCAACTATAAATTTTCAAGATTATCCATACTTCTCAAATGCTCCACAAACTATACTTTTCCCCTTATTTACCATGCTCAATTGATTTAACTTATAATTCTTACATGGGTACATATCACTACTCTAGAAAAATTATGAGTTGAGTTACATACTCTAACCATGTTAAAGCCTAACTCGAAATCACAAGGTCCCACACATAACACCATAACACTAGTCTTAACCATGAATTCAATACTCTATGTGTGTTTCACATCTTTCATCTCAAGAATAATTTCTTTTACCACTTCAATAACTGAATTCAACCTCTTACTAGAAATTCAGTAGCACACAATGCACCCATCCACTTATATACCAACATAACATTCAAGCCTATTATCATACCCATATATAAACATTTGGTCCATCAACCTACTTTGGAATTCTACCACATTTTCAAACACCTCTTGTCAATAACAACTTCCATACACTATCCCCAAGAAGACACATATGGAATTCTCAACTAACCATAACATATACCAAAAGCTTTGCCTTAATCTTCCTTCACACTTATAGCCTTAGATAAAACAAGCATAAAATAATATTTCCCCAACGTAAAACATTTACTCTCTCCCATCTAAATAACTGCTCAACACCACTGCCATTAATATTAAGGATAGGTCATTAAAAGGCTAGAACATGAGGACCTGAAGCATGATAGAATACTATGAATAACTTGGAATCTTAATTGAGGCTTAAGGATTATCGATGACATTAATTCATTCCAGAGATCTAAACTGAAGACGTAAATGACATAATCTGAATTTCACTGGTCATTAAGAATGTAGCTTGAGTACCTGGAATAAACATGTTGTAAAGCATATTAGAGTTCATAAATTCATGGAACATGATTTATATTGCTGAGTGAACTGGAACTCCTCATACTAGGAACTAGGAGCATACATAATTCTCTACTATGTGCATGAACATGAGCTATAATCATAGAGCTGACTTGTAAGGTTTAAGTAGATATCAGGATTACTAAAGTACAAAAATTTTCACTTAGATAGGAATAGGTTGGGCATTTTTCTGCCTAGTGTTGTTCTACAACACAGTGGCATCACTACTAGAATTCTGGAGCTGGACTTGGTTTCTTGTTCTATCATCTCCCCCTTAGCTTTAAGCCATCATTCTAAGTTTGTGGACCCCTTTTAAATAAACTCTAAACTAGACTGCAACCACTATACTCTAGAGTCCAAGATATAATAATACACATAAATAATAAACTCACCTTGAAAGACTATACCTGAAAGTGTAAAAGCCACTACTAATACTTCTTCATGAGATAGAACTCTTAACTTTCTATAGCCCTAATATTTATCATAAAAAAACTTAAACACTCATTAAATTATAATTTTAGGAGCGTCACCATACCATGAGTTCACACCATCTACAGTTTCAAATCTTCTTTCTATTAGCTCCATCATCTAAGATTCAAGCTTAGATTCTAACATGTAACATAAATATCCCAAAACCTTGTATGAACTATACTAAATTCCTTCATAGCCTACTAATATCACATCTCTAAACTCATATCTTTCCCTAAACAAAGAGAATTACCATTACACCTAAACATCCGACATGAACAATATATATCCCATAACTTAGCTAGTAAGAATAGTATATACTAGATAACTAGACTCATTAACACTTAGAAACTCAAGGGTACTACGTAAGCATACACACTTTAAAAAAATTAGAAATAATACAATCCTACTAGGTCATACCCACATCATTATACTTAATTTAAAATTAATAAACTTAAATTTTGTACATGCTGTTTAAATACTACTGATTCACTATTCATAAAACTAGTCCCATGGATACATAATCTACTAAATCCAAATAAATACAATGCCCACTTTACTATTGCTAAATTTCTTGATTCATGCTTCTAATTCTAGATCATATGCTATCATAGGATTTTGATAAGATATTTTAGGGCACATCTGACTTTGCCTCAATGCATGATTTTTCATAACTATGAATGTAATCTTTCATACTTTGGAACATAAAGGTACTAATGGGATACTTTCAAGCCTGCGTGTAATCCCATACCTATCTGTGGGGACTGCCTAAGAAAAACTTTATCTGTAGAAATTTAAGCTTGACTGTTTCTGTTGCCTCAAGAATAAGGCAGAGTTGGCACAAATGTAGTAATGTAATAATTTTTATAAGTTACTTTGAGAACATATGTACTTTACGATCTGAGGCATAAAAGAAGGGAAACATTTTTTAATGCCCCATAGCCTCTCAAATAAAAGTATAGACATCTCCATATTGTTCCATAAAACTCTACTAGACACGGCTTCATAGACAGTCTTGGAAACTTGAACTCTGGGCTCTGATACCAAGTTTGTCACAACCTGAGACTACCCCCCAATTGTAAAATGGTGCTTAGAACCACAACTTATCCCAAGCTATCTGGTACAATACTTGAGCATCTGAATTAAATTAATTATACAAGTTACATGTTTTGAACGGAAGAATAATCATAAGAAAATTGGAATACATATGATACTAAAAAGCCTCTACTATGCTAACTATATATATCTAGGATATTCTTCCAGCTACCACTAATCAATACATATGAATAATCCAAATAAAGTACATGAACTACAACTTACTGGAGATTCTCAAACTAGGAGAACTCATTACTAGCTGGCTGCAAGTTGAAAACTATCTGATTATGATATGTATGGGATAACTAGTACCTATATTATGAGATAATGTAGAACATAGACATATATAAGGATCAGTACTTTGGAACGTACTGAGTAAGTAGGAGTGAATACAATAAGTAAAATCGAATTAGGTACATAATCTTAAAATATGTATGCAAAGTGCAAGTAGACTCACTAAGAGACTAAGATAAGCTGAAGGATGAAGTATCTTAAAACATGAGTAAAAAACAAAATCTAATAAGTTGGTGAATCACTACATTCAGTTGCTAGAAATATTTACTTTAGTAGAATAAGTAGAACTAGAGCTGGGAAGCTGTAAAACATGCATATTTTATTCAACTCTCATGTAATTATGAACGTGTTGTAAAACTAAACTACGGATCATGTATGAATACTGGGTCTGAAACGATATGATGGAAACTAACATAACTTGAAAATTTGAATATACAAAGTTATTGAGTATGAATGCATAAACATTCAAAGCCAACATAACATGAGCTGAACTGATTTGATTAACTAAATGACTGATGTTTGTGTGGCTGAATGATTGAAATCTAAGTAAATGGATAACTAATGATGTGTACTTAGTAACTAATATCTGAATACTGACTAACTGATAACTGAATACTGCATAACTGATAACTGAATACTAAATGATTGATATCTATATATTGATTATCTGTTATCTATATAATGATTAATCGATATTTGAATACTAATCATATAAAACTGTATTGTACATTGTCTGAGTAACTGGACTGAAACTGTGGGAGGTATCATGTACCCAATATTCCCTAATCTAAGCTAATAAGTGCACAACCTGTAACCCTAGCTGGAAGGGTGCTAGTACCATACCATGCATACTAACACTGGCTATGTGGATCCACTAATCTTTTATCCTAAAGGACCAAGGTGTCAAGCCTAAACTAACGAGTGAAACCTAACAGGAAGTCAAGCCTAAACTGATGGGTGACCCCTCATAACCTACGCTGGCTATGTAGTTTAGTAACTTAAGGACTACTACTAATGACTCTACCTAAACTGAGGGGGGAGCCGCCATCCCTGCATTTGCTCGGTGCTAAGTCCTTCTCCCAACTGAACCTACACTGGCACTGACTTAAGTTTACCTAAACATAACAACTGAGAAAAATAATAGGATTTATGGTGTAACTGACTTATTACTTGAAATTCTAAAATTATGTAAACACGTTGATATCGGGTGTTCATAACCAATCAGTACTGAATGATTATAAAATACGATGTCAAAGATTAAAAATATAGCATGGAAATCATGGTTTGAAGACCCAAAATATAAACATCTTATCAAATATGAAAGAAACATGAACTTGAACATGGGAATGTGATAAACATAAAAAAATAATATGAGTACATAACTAATTTCATGGGTGGGGGATTTATCATGAATTCAATGGAATATGATGTGGAAACTTGTAACTCAAAATATAAATATAGGTTAATTCACTTGAAAACATTTGTAGACATGGCTTGTAATTGATTTAACAATAGATTCATGGATTGGTTTCATAAAGTAGGATGAGATTAACACTTTTAAGATAAAAATAATATTTTTGGGCTCAATGGGTGAAAGGGACCTATTAATGGTTACCCATATACCTTAATTGAACGAATTCTTGAAGAAGCTTAAAATTGAAACTTGAATCCTTTTGTTCTTGGGAGAAGAAGATTGGATTATTGTTATTGGTAAAGGGGAAGGTTTTTACGTGAGTTGTTCTAAGGAAGATGGGCAAATAATTCCTCTTTTTTGTTATAAATCATGTTTGAAAGGTTGGGGTTGAGGGGAAAGGGCTAAACTGCCCCTTGGGAATGGGAATCATGGTGCGACCCCTAGTTTAGTAGACTATCCCTTGCTACACGAACCCTAGTTGGGTTGATAGCCTTTGTACCATGGGGCTATCATGCCTCTTTATTGTCTCTAATGAAAAAGGTCATAATTTTTCACTCGAGTATCAGATTAAGGCTAAATTGGTATAGTTGGATAGATAACTAAATCATCTATTATTTTGTGGGTATTGAAATATAAAATTCCACATATGTAAAAAGTTACACGTTCAAAATTGACACTTGTAGAGTCAAAAACCAAAATTTGGCTGAATCAAAGGCTCTTAGCTCAACTTTGTTCTAAGTGATTCCTATGAAAATTTTTCACCTCATAAGCTCTTCACATACTAGGATAAAGGTCATGATATATGTATTATAATACAAATCATGTGATTAGAGTATACACACGTAAGAACGGGGATTCAAAGTCTAGCTTAAAAATATGGGGGCTTTACATTATCTCCCCCTTTGAATCCTTCATCCTTGAATGATGGATAGGAACTTTTTGAAAATTTAGAAGTATGAAATAATGTAAAAATGGAATATCTGGTAATGAATGATATCGATAAGATGAAATATTATAACCCGTATCATGAAATTGATTTCTGAGCTGACTTGACTTAATAACTATAAGGGGTTGATTCATGCTGAGAGTTTTGAACTCACTTGAAATGTTTATGATATAATCATACATATATAATTGCAAAGTCATAATTGATGCAATAAAATTCTAAGAGTTACTAAGGATGGAATAAGGTATGTAACTCCTCATTAGGGATCGTCCATCAACACAATACATATAGAGATCAAAATAAAGGGCTTCATGGCATCACTAAGTACATTATGTAAGCACGAATCATAATATAATAAGACCAAGGTCATACAATGGGTATCACAAAGTCTAAGTTGTATTACTTAGAAGACTAAGATCGTGCACTCAATACTTTTGTACTGAGTCACGACTAAATAGCTGAATCTGAAACATGATGCTTGGACTGAATTGAATTCACAACTGACATACATGTGAAGAAATTAGCTCATGTAATAGTCATATTCAAGAAACTTTGGATAGTAAGATTAAGTGGAAAAATGGAAAACTATAGGAACTTGTCAGCCTATTTGCTAAACCTAATTACTGGCTATAAGGATTGAATTATACTAAAATCTTATACTTAACAAGAGTATTTCTTCAATACTTTTTATAAGAAATTCTAATAAAGTTAGTGAGAAAAGAACCTTGGGCATAGTCTGAATAAGAAATCTCTTCGGTATGGGATAGAGGAGGATGATAGTATGGATGATATGAATTTTGAGTAATTCCTAATGATGGGTGATGTTGATGATATTGATGGTGTTGAGGGTATTAATTATATATTTATAGGTTCAAGTTTTGATATTACTTATATATTTATCGGTTCAAGTTCAGATATTGATTAAGCTACTGATGATGTAAGGTTATACAATTGGTTACTTATACTGTTTTGATTAAGTATGGAACTATAGATTATATCTTTGAATGCATTCTTGCATATGTATTGCCTATCACCTGTATATGCCTATATCTATCAGCCTTAAGGGGATTGCATAGGTATAGGTGATGAATATGATTTACGGTGTGTTGTATATTAATTAAACCTTCTGTGCCTAGGGTAGTGGGGGATTTTAAAAGGCTTAGTTCGATATTATTTTTTTGGACTAGCCAGTTACTCGCATTGTCGTCGTTATTATTATTGTTCTTATTATGATCATTATTATGGCTAGTTTGTCGTAGCTTTGATAACGATGTGCTATTGAAATTTTAGGTATGATTCTAGCTCTTTCATCTTACAATCATATTATTATCATGATTAACTTATGATTAGACGTTTGGATTAGAAACCCTGAGTATATTAGCATTTGTTCCTGCTATGATTATCAGGTCTTAAGAAGTTATTCTAATGATTTAAGTTGTACCTTGAATTGACCTTGTTTATATATATATGTATATCTATTTATATATGGCTATGGGATTACCATATATCCCTCCCTTCCTTTATTTATTCAGATTGTACATCTATTCCTTGGCCTTGTATAGTTTTAGATATCCTTCTTTCATCCTTTATTTGTATATTGGCTGGTGATATATAGTGTTGAGATTCTTGAGTATGGATAGAATATGATAGTTCATCCTTAATACTCTCTTAGCCTTATTATGTCTATTTCTTGGATATAAGTAGGATACTTTACCCTTACTATCTTACTAGCTTTATTATGTAGTTTCTAGACATTTGGGTTTAGACTCTATTTCTATTTATATGTTGTATATATACGTATTATCTTCAAAGATCGATTGGTAGTTTCCTACTGAGTACATGCCTTAAGTACTCATAATACACTTCTGCAGCCTACTGATTATAGTATAGGCTATCATCTATGTTGTGTGCGACGTACAGAGAAGCCATGGTATGGAGACATAGGGAGAGATCCCAACATTTAGAGTATTACTTTTCTCCCTCTTATGTACTATACTAGTCTAATTGTTGTATTCGAAGATGAGTTGTATCAGTGTAATTGCCTTGATACTTCATTTTGTGGTTTCATTATACTAGAAGATCTTATACTAATTTCACCAAGTTTTGGAGTTATCTTATGTATGTTAGTCTTTTGTTTCATCTATTTTGCATTATATCTTTCATTCTCATGGTAATCCATTATTAGTAGGGTCATGAAAAATTGGTATTAGTGATAGGTTTACTAGTGTATAGTATAAGAGCTTAGTGTTTAGTAGTTTCCTATGGAACGATGGGGAGACGACTGTAAGATATCTTTGGGAGGGTATAGTGCATTCTTAGGAAATTTTATTCTTGAATCCTTATTGTGTATTTGTATTCCTATGAGACTCAAGTATATTTGTTGACTCTATTCTATCCCAGATAGGGAATACGAGGTTGTTGATATATGCAGATAAAACATTGGCGTGCCTTTCCTTAGCTTTAGTGCAACATCGGATCAGGGAGTTAGAGATATATGACGAAGGTCTTCAATATCAGTTAAAGAATTTAGGGCTAACCTAATTTTAGGTAAAGTTTACAACTCTTTCAACTTTTTGAGATTCAGCATTGGGGATCCTATGTTTCTTTATGAATACCTTACAGCTAGGGTTGATATCAAATTCATTGGGAGTTGTCAGGTCAGAGTTGAATTTATTGGTTTTTAGAAGGGTTCCTTATCAGTTTCAAAGTATGAAATTAGGTTTCTTGAGTGGGCCAGGCATATTTAAAGGCAATATCCTTTTAAGCAGGACATGGTGCGTGAATTTATTAAAAGATCAGCATTGCTACTCTGCTTGTTATCGCAGCACTTGATAGTAGCTGGGTTTTTTTTCTCTCAGGTTGTTAATTATTCGAGGTCCATAGAGAGAGCATACCTTAAGACTTAAGGAGGTAGGTTAAGAGGCCACGTTATTAGTACAGTGTTATTAGTATTCCATTCGGTTCGGGAGTAAGGATCCTTCTAGTAAAGGTCAGCTTTACTTATAACCTACAAACTTTGACCAGGTAGCATTATAGATTATTTGCTACTCACAGGCTATTCATGATGGTTATAGTAGGAAAAGCTCTCATTAGACCTTGCAGAGTTTTTGGTATGGGTCTTCAAGCCTTGGCATCTATTCTGGATTAGGATGGGCAATATCTTAGAGTATTCTAAGTGCTTATTTTAGTTATGATAAGATGGGTCACTAGTCGAAAGAGTGTCCCCGATATTGTTCATTAGCTCATTCAAATTAGCATCATGATGCTATGGCACCTTCAGTTAGAGATAGTGCACTTGGAACTTCAGTTTATGAATCAGTTGATCAGTTTGAGTTTGGAACCATTTAGATTTTTTCTCCTTTGGGCACGTCAAACATGTGACTTCAGATTTTAGCATGACTGGTGCACTTTTATCTCCTGCTCATCCCCTTTATTTATGTCTATTAGGGTTCTCGTACCCATCGATGATTATATGTCTTCATAAACTCATATTAGTTGTTTTGCGCCTTGTTATTGAATTCATGATTTTATGACTACCCCGTGGATTGTTTCTTTTAGTAGTAAATGGAGTAGATCCATGTTGATATTTCCTTGAGGGTGTAGCATTTGAGTTCAAAACCCATTTACCTTAGCATACTAGACTTATTGTGCCCTGTGAGTGGAACTTACTATTGATTTTCAGTTTGGTACCGCCTATTCATTACAGTGATATTTATATTATTTTAATGATTGTAATTATTTAATGTAATTGATCTTGGCTTGTTAGATGGCTAGACTATTAGCAGATGTTTGAACCTTTCCCTTCTTTGTGGTTCTTATTGGTTGATTTTGGTAAGCTGGCGTGGTTGGATGATTTCTCTCTTATAGCGATGTGAAATAGGTTTTTTCCTCTTTTTTTGGTTATGCTATACCATTTGTTAATTGTATTGTGGAGTTGAGGGTAACATGACTTTTTGTGGTTTTGTTATAGTTTTAGAGTTGGAAATTTAGTTATATTACCTATTCTTGAATTTGGGATTCTTAGACTAACTTTTTGGGTTGTGAAGGTTTTTTCATTGGATATCCATCTCTATGTAGCATTTCTGAGGTTGATCACTATGGGTTTCGTTCTTCTAATTTGGTTAATTTATCACCCGATAGTGGTTTTGGGTATTGATGTTAAGAGGTGTTGGATTTTCTTCTAGTATGTTGGGTTCACCTCCTAGTAATGGTTTTGCTTTTGATATTGGAACGGAGTTGGATACTCAATTCACATTGTGTTGTAGTTCTTGTCTAGGTGGAGTTTGAGAGTTTGAGATAGGTGATCTATCTTGTGAACCCTTCTAAAGTTAGAAAATTGGAAATTCTTTATATTAAGTTGCTTGTATTTTTAGTTGGTGATTTCTCCTTTATTGTGATTTTACTTCAGCTATGTTTCTATTTTTGCTCGATATGGTTGAGTAAGGATATGTCACATTTTGATATTAAGGTCGAATTGAGTATTTGACTTTAGTTTAGACTTATTGGCTCGATTTTGGATTGATGCCTTAGAATAGCAGTTTGGAAGTTATGATAGATTTGGAGTATGTATGCCTACATGTCTTTAGGTTTGGTTTGGGAATTTGAAATCAAGTGGTTTAGCCTTGTTGTAGAGATTTTAGCTTGAGTTTTAGAGCTTGAGTGTAGCCTTTGATTCAGATTCACCTCAGTTAGAATTTTATATATAGGCTTGTTGAGCCTACTCGTGGTTACATATTTGGTCTTCCTGAGTTCAAATATATTACGCTTGTAAGGTGTTCCAGTAATAGACCATGTACACAACATTTATTCCTTCAGGTTTCACCCTAGGTTTTTAGTTTTTGTAGAGATTTTGGATGATCTACTCAGTGGGAGTTGTATGCTTGAGTTGGATTCAGCTTGGTTTTATTCTCGGTTGATGGGACATCTTGGAGCCATGCGTGAAGCTACCCTTTATATAGGGGGTTCATCTAAATTCCCTTCGGTGGAAAATTATACTATATTTACATGGTTAAAATTATTTTTTATGTATATATAGTTAATGTTGAGCCCCTTTTGGTTAGTTCATTGTTCACTTGTGAACCCCCTTACTAAAAATCCTGGCTCTGCCACTGCTTGGATCATATCGTTTAGTTGTGAATAGTTATACTTTTGACTCCTTAGTTTCATTTTTGAGGATTATTTAGACCAGCTATAGCATTGGCTTAGATTATAGACCTTGGTTGTCTTTATATGTGTGTACAGGTATCTCCTTATGGGATTATGCTCATGTTTGCTTTTATGGATTTTCATTGAACTAACTCCTATTCTTCGAGTTTATTGTGATGGGATAGCATGGATGGGACTCAGGTGATTTTCTTCTGAATTTGGAGTGGATAACAGGTTTGGAAAGGCAAAACAAAGGTATATATGGATTTGGAGTTGGTTGTATGACTCATGCCATGGTTTGACTTTGACGTGGATGAGCTTCTTTTGATTGTGCTAGTATCAGTGTGTCACAGTTCAGATTTATATGCATTAACCTTCCTTGGTTTAGCTGGAGGCCAGTTGCTGATTAAGGTAGAGTTCTTGTGGTTTGGGAAGTGAAGTAAGAAAGTTGGTTGAAAAAAGGATATGTGTGTCAAAATCCCTGGGAAATGTTCTCTCCTTATGGATGTTATCTAGAAGTCAAGCTTGGAGAATACAGGCATAGTACCTCATCCTTTCGACCTTTTGAGATCTTTCTATCCATTGACTTTCGCTAATGAAAGTCCTTTTAGTAGTGGATATTGTAAAGACACTCTAGGATGTTTCCTTGATTTATGTGCATTTTTAGAAATTCGAGCCTTCCTATAGTGGCTACAAGATATTTATAACTTTTGGTAAGTGTTGGTTTGGTGATCCAACAATACTTTAAATTCTAGGCTCATTTCTCTATTTTGAACCTATCATTATTTAGGATTTTGCCTACGACTAAAACTCTAAATAAACGACCTCTAATGGAAATTCTAATAGCATCATCAGCTCCGAAATGTCAATTTTAGGCTAGAGGGACCCTTGGTTTAGGTCCTAATGCTTTCAGACTTGTTTCGGGCTATAAAGCGAATAATATAAAAAAAGAACTATAGGTGGGCCCCATTTTTTTCCAAAACAATCTTGGACAAAAGTTTTGATTATCCTATTGGATCCAGAATGTGGTTTACACACAAACTACACTATTGGATCATGTTAATATGGTTTCGGATGAGTTTCAACGGTCGAAAGTAAATTTTTGACTTTGCTGGTGCTGATGTGTTCGGGATCATGACCAAAATATCATGATAGCAACATTTTTATCCTCTGATCATGTCGCGATAAGGACCAAAAGTTTGCGATCATGACCATCCCTGAGTATAAAATCTCAAGTTCGTATTTTTGACATTTTCGGAGCTAGGTAGCTTCGATTTTGAAAATTTTTTATGTATTTTTCTCATATAGTCTTTGTCTATTAGTTTATAACTCTATTTTCCCCATTTCCAAAGAACTTCTTTTTTATTCTTCGTGATTTACACTCAAGTTTAGAATCAAAAATCCTATTTTCACCATTTTTGGAGCTTGGGAACTCAGATTTAGGCGATTCCCAAGGAGTTTTCGAGATCTCTTCCCTGGGTAAGTTCTCTAATCTTATAATTATTATTTTTTTCCTTGGTTTTATCTTCAAAACAACTTCAAATTCATTATTTCAAAATGTGTTTTGGGGGGTTTTGTTGATAAAGTTTTAAAGGGTTTTTTTAAATTTAAACGTCATTTTTAACTCACTTTTGCTTGGGTTTTCATCTATACACTCCTTCAAGCAGGGGGAATGGATTTCAAAAAGGAAATTATGATTTGACCCCTTTAATTTCTAAATTATTTTCGAGGTCCATTTTGGACTCGTCTTAAATGTAGAAACATGGGTGTCATTTTATTGCTAATGACTTATAGATTATGATATTTATAGTGTGGTGACATTTTGGGGTCATGGAGTGAAAGCGAATGTTTTGCGGCAAATTCAAGAATTTGTGGTTCGATTTCAAGGTAGGCTTCTGTCTACACTTCTTCACAAGATGATGTGTTTAATATATTGTATATGAATATGAAATATTAAGATTGATTATTGGTAGAACACCATGACTTAGTCTTGAAATTGAATTTTGGGTATTAAATGGGTGAATTGACCCATAAGATGAAATACTTATTATGCTTCTAGGATCCTATTACCCTAGGTTTCTAGCATTTAGGAATTGTTGAGATTAATGAACCTTAGAATAAGGTTACTACGCACTTTGTGGATTATGGTTCTGATTCCTGGATCTTGAGGTTATGATGATTTTGTATATGCACTATTATTAGGCCGAATGCCATGTTATGATAATTGTTAAATTCTAGGAAGTGTATATCCTGTTTAAGGATGTGGCCATAGTTTATTGATATGTTAACATTTATGATTTCATTGTGTCGATATTGGTGATGGCGTGTATAGATTTGGTACATGGATGATTACTAAATATGTTAAATAATCTGATTCCAACTAGAATATGATTTTAGTACTGTTTTTCCTAAAAAGGGATTAAAGCTCACCTTTTACTTTAAAAATGGAGTACTACTTAATGGGAATTGTATCATCTTAATGGATGATTTATGTGCATTTATATTGAAAATAGTGTTTTGAAAATTTGACTAAGACAGACTTTGGTCCATGATTTTGATAGTACTATTTACTTATGTCATGGGGATTCTGACCCTTTCTATACTTTTATAATAATTTAGTCCCAAAGTTTACCCCCGTTAATGTATTTGTGGATTTACACTCTTTTTGGCCACAACTTAAGTCCATGCACTTATTATATATCTATATACACATCTTTTCGGTATGGAACACAGAAGAGGAGGATGGTATTGATGATATAAATTTTGGGTAAATCTCGATGATGGGTAATGTTGATCATATTTATGATGTTGATGAAGTTGAGGGTATTTATTATATATTTATTTGTTCAAGTTTGGAGAATAATTATATATTTGTCGATTTAAGTTTGGATATTAATTATATATTTATGGGTTCAAGTCCGAATATTGATTATGATACTGACAATGTGAAGCTATTCACTGGGTTACTTATGTTATTTTGATTAGATATGGTATTAAGGATTATATCTTGGCATTCATTCTTGCATGTGAATCACCTATCACAAGTATGTGCCTATATCTATTAGCCTTTTGAAGGATTACATAGGTATGGGTGTGAGTATGGTTTGTGGTGTGTTATATGTTGATTGAACCTTTTAAGCCTAGGGTGGTGGGGTATTGTGAAAGGCTTGGTTAGGTATTATTTGTCTGTACTAACTGATTACTCACGTTGCCGTTGCTATTGTTATTATCGTTGTTATGATCATTGTTATGGCTAGTTTGTGGCAGCTTTGTTAGTGATCTGGTATTAAGATCTGAGGTATGATTCTAGATCTTTTATCTTAAAGTTACATTATTATGTATAATTAACTTATAATTAGACGTATGGATTAGAAAACCTGATTATACTAGCACTAGTTCCTGATATGATTATAGTTTTATATGTCCTTCTTTAATCCTTTATTTGTATATTGGATGGTGATATACGATATAGTGTTGAGATTCCTGAGTATGGACAGAATAGGATAGTTCATCCTTAATACTTTGCTAGCCTTATTATATCAGTTTCTTAGATTTGAGTAAGATAGTTTACCGTTACTATTTCACTATCTTTGTTATGTAGTTGTTGGACATTTGGTTTTAGATTCTATTTGTATTCAGCTATTGTATATAGTAGCATTATCTTTAGAGCTTAATCAACAGTTGCCTACTGAGTACCATATGTTTGGTACTCATTCTACACCTCTACAGCCTGCAGATCATAGTATGGGTTATCGGTGCTATTTTGTGCCTTGTGCGGATCATCCATAGTTCAGAGACATAAGTTGAGCTCCCGATGGTAGGATTATTACTTTCCTCCCTCTTATTCTCAAGACTAGTCTCTATGTTGTATTTGAAGATGAGTTATATAAGTGTAATTCCCTTGATAATTCATTTTGTATTCTTATTATCTTGTACTGATTTCACCAGGTTTTGGGGTTATCTTATGTATGTTATTCTTTAATTTCATCTATTCCACATTCTCTCCTTCATTCTCTTTGTAGTTTATTACTATTAGTTCTAGACTACGGGGTTGGCTTGCCCACTAGAGGGTTATAGTAAGTGCCATTATGACCTAACAAATTAGGTCATGACAATGTTAGATAGGTATGTTAGGATATGATTATGGGTAGATTACCATGACTTAGCCTAAATTATTTTTCTAAAGAATAGAAGTGTAAATCAACCCTTAAGATAAAATTTTGCTATACTTATAGGATCTTATTAGTCTAGGTTATGAGCATGTTAGACATAGTTGAGGCTAAAGGCCCTTTAGTATAAGGTTTACTACTTGAATTAGTGGATTAGCATGGTTTTCTCTGGATTATGGTGTTGTGGTTATGAGTGGTATATATTTATTGTTCCCAAGGCCATGATTATGACATTAGTCGAATTTTTGAGATAGTGTTTTATCATTATAAAGGTCATAGTCATAGCCTATGGATATTTAGGCATTTATAATTAAATTATTTAGATTTTGGTGATAGCATTGCATGGATTTGCTACATTCATGCTCTCTTAATAGTGAAATTCCAACTAAATTTTGGATTTACTACTGTTTTCCTAAAAAGGGATTTTTTCCCACTTTTTACTTTTAAATGAAATCTTTCATAATGGGAAATGTACCACTTTAATAGATAATTTATAGGCTCTTGACACTAAAAGTGATGTTTCTCTAATATCTTTGAGATTTAAACGAGAATCAATGATTTTACCTCTACTACTTAGTTCATTCAAGAGAGTTCTGACCATTCGAAGAATTTAATAATGATTTAGTCAAGGAGTTTACTCTGGACAATAGATTTATGGACTTTCTCTCTTTTAGCCATGGATCAAGTTCGTACATTAATTATATATACATCTCTTCAATAATAGATGGAGTTGATTGATGATCATGATGATGATTAAAAATCCTGGATCAGAACTAAGTCAATATATACATGTACTCTAAACCCCCTAGGGGCCTCTTCTTCTATGAGCTATTATGCCAGATAAGAGAGGTCGTTGCAGGTCCTGCCTTTGTGAGCTGTCAAGTTAGAGGAGGCGTATACATTGGGTTACGCTATGGAACTTGGATTCATTATGGTATTATGGACTAACTTTGCATTTATCCTTCCATATGCATTGCCTATCACCAATATATTATTTGGCCCCTATATCTATTAGCCTTATGAGAGATTATATAGGTATAGGTTACGAGTGTTATTTGTTGTGTGTTGTATATTGATTGAGCCTTTTAGGTTATGAGTGCTGATTTAGGTATTATTTGTTCAAACTAGCCGGTAAATGAGTTATTGTTATTATGGTTAAACCGTGATAGGTTGATTATTGGACTGGTATTGAGGTTTGAGGTATGATTCTTATTCCCTTCTCTAATGGTTATTTTACTGTGGAAAATTATCTCATGTTTAGATATTTGGATTGGGGGCCCTATTTATGCTAGCATTAGATCCTACATGATTAGGATTCCTTAAGATGCTAGATTGACTACCTTAGGTCGTATCCTTGAGTTAGTCTTCTACACCTACAAGAATATACATATGTATCTAGCTATAGTATCACCATATATCCCTCTCTACCTTTAATTATTTATGGTGTATATCAATTCTTTAGCATTGTATACTACTATATATCCTTCTTCTACCCTTTATTTGTATATTGGCCAATAATATATAGTATAGTACTTTAGTGACTGTGTACTGCTAGAATAGGATAGTTCGTCCTTATTTCCTCCGTAGTTTCACTATGAAAACTTCTTGTATATTTGTCTATAGTTTACATACATGCTTCCATATTATCTATATTTGGATTATATATGGATCTTAGTTAGTATTTGTCTACTAAGTACCACCTGACTCATACTACACTTCTATAGCTTGCATATCATAGATGGGTTCTCGCCGTTGTTGTATGCCTTGTGCAGAGCAACTATAGATCGGATATTTGTAGTGAACTCCTACTATTTGGAGTATTACTATTCTCTCTCTTATAGATTAGACTAATCTCTATATAGTATTTAAAAATGGGTTGTATATTTATACTTATTTAGTACTTGCTTTTGTAATCCTATTATATTAAAACCTCTTGTACTGATTCAAATAGGTTTTGGGACTATCTTATATGTATAGTCTTTTATTCTATTATTTTTGCATTTTTATTTCATTTCACTTGGTAGTCTTTTACTAGTGGTTCCAGCCTATAGGTTGGCTTACCTACTGATGGGTTATAGTTGGTGCTATCATGACCTGAGAAATTGGGTCGTGACATGGTTTGCATGTTCATTATAGCAGGCTATTGAAGAAAGACATACAAGGGTTGGGTAGCAGGTCCACAATATTTGAGGCTTCGAGCGAGTAGAGATCAAGTCATGGGGGTTATGGGTCCCATATTAGATCATCAAATTATGAAGGATGTTCTAGTTTTTTAGGGCCTTTTAAATTTGATTCAGCTTGTAGAGTTTGGTATATGTGTGATGAGTTCGGTCACTTAGCGTGGGATTTCCCCCGGTGTGTTATGATTCCTCCCAAATTGATTTCTTAGCTTCATCTTTCTTTGACTCCAGTATCTGTAGTTAGAAGTGGTACACAGGTAATAGAGGGGGTTTTATAGATACTTAAGGTATATTTTATGGAGCTCATAGTGGTAGACATGGGGTTTCTCAGTGTGATAGAGAGTATGGTCAGTTTTAAATTATTCTTGGGAGATTTAAAGAATATTCCTCTAATGTAGTTATCATGTGTATTTTCCCAGTTTTTCATTGGTTGGATCCTTGTCATGTAGTTTTGGATTGTTTTTCCAAAACCATGACTTTAGCTACTCTAAGTGTGCCAAGATTAGAATGGAAGGTTACTCGCAATTCATTCACAAAAGGGGTTTTATCTTTTCTTTGTGGTCATCATATGTTAAGGAAACAGTGTCATTTCTTTTGGCCTTTTTCGCTATACCAGTGTTGTTTCACTACCTCCCTCGGATTCTATAAGAGTTGTTAGAGAGTTCATAGACATGTTTTCTTTGGATTTACCTGGTGTTCCTTTGGATAGGGATGTGGTTTTGTTATTGATTATGGTCGGACACTAAGACCATAACCATTTCTCTTTACAAGATAGCCCCAATAGAGTTAAACAAATTGAAGTAGCAATTATGAGACCTGATTAATAAGGGATTTATTAGACTTAGTATGTATCTTTGGGGTGCACTTGTCTTATTAGTGAATAATTAGGATGGATCCATGTGTATGTGTATTGATTATAGGCAATTGAATAAGGTGACAATCAAGAAGAAGTATTATCTTCTCGCATGATGATTTATTTGATAGGCTTTAGGGTGCCTCAATGTTTTCTAAGATTGACTTGAGGAATAGTTACCATCAATTAAAGAATATAGATTCAAATATTTTTAAGACAGTCTTTCTGACAACGTATGACCATTATGTGCTCCTAGTTATGTATTTTAG
The DNA here is from genome assembly GCF_002878395.1 of Capsicum annuum. Classification (NCBI taxonomy): domain Eukaryota; kingdom Viridiplantae; phylum Streptophyta; class Magnoliopsida; order Solanales; family Solanaceae; genus Capsicum; species Capsicum annuum. Next base: position 29,053,956 of record NC_061120.1, on the reverse strand, counting down.
GCTTACAAATTCTTTCATAGTGCTTATAGTGTTGATGAATAGGGTATTACATCTTATCTTGATTTTGCTATAATTGTGTTTATTGATTATACCTTGGTCTATTTCAAGAATGAGTTCAATCATGTGCAATATTTCAAAATTATACTTTAGAGATTATGTGATAAGAAGTTGTGAGCCAAGTTCTCCAAGTACGAGTATTGGTTAAATTCTATTTCCTAAGCCAAGTTTTCCAAGTATGATGATTGGTTGTATTCTATTTCCTTCTTGGGAAATGTAGTGACCAAGGATGGTATTATGGTCAATTCATCTAAGATAGAGGTAGTTCGTGATTGGGTTAGGCCTACTTTTCCTACTGAGGTTTAGAGATTCATTGGTTTGGTAATTATCATTATTGTTTTGTGCAGATTTTCTCCTTTTTTACGCCTTTTTTAACCTACTTGACTTAGAAAAAGATTGTTTTCAGTGTTTGGATGCTTGTGAGAAGAGCTTTTAAAATCTAAAGGAGCTATTGAATTCTACTCCTATCTTGACATTTCCTAAGGAGGGAATTGGTTTTACCATATTTTGTGATGCTTTTGAAGTTGGATTGAATAATGTGTTAATGCATAAGGTAAAGGTAATTCCTTATGTTTTCTAAAAATTAAAGCCTCATGAGAAGAACTATCCTAATCATGCTTTAGAGTTGCCTATGATTATGTTTGTGATAAATATGTGGTGACACTACTTCTTTACCCAGTGAAATCTTAATATGAGATAATATCCATGGCTTGAGTTGCTTAAAGATTATGATCTTACTATTCCTTATCATCCAAGCAAGGCTAATGCGATATCAGATGTCTTGATCTGAAAGGTGGCAAGTATGAAAGTTTGGCCTATCTTTTGACTTAAGAGTTACATTTCGCCTTAGAGGTTCAGTGTTTAGATAACCTATTGGTTAGCTTTTATATTTTGCCACATAGGCATGTGCTGACTTTTGTTGAGGCTAGTTCTTCTTTGATGAAGTCGAGCTTACTAATTTGGTAATAAGAGATTAAGGATGATTCATTATAAGGTGTTGAGTGGCGAGGTGAAAGTGGCACCTATTGATTTTGAGAGTGTTTTTAGGATTAGTCGTCGTTCTTGTATGTCAAAAGTTAGTGGATTAGACTAATCTTGGAGGAGTCTCATTGTTCGAGGTATTTTATTCATCCAGGAGTGAATAAGATGTACCATGACTTAAAGCAACACTATTGGTGGGCTGGTTTGAAGAAAGACATTGTGAAGTTCGTGGCCAAGTGTTTAAATTGTCAGCAAGTGAAATATAAGCATTAGCAACTGGGTGATACGATGCATAAACTGCTTACTTCAGAGTGGGAGTGGGAGCAGACCAATATGGATTTTGTTGCTAGCCTATGCCTTACTTTAGGGAAGCTTGATTCTATTTTGATGATTGTGGATATATTGACCAAAGAACTTATTTTGTACCTATGATGGGTGAACTATATTTTGGAGAAGTTGTCCACGATCTATAGTAGGAATTGTTCCATTGCATGGTTGTAATAGCCCATATTTTTTCCTATCAAATTTCATCTCAAGAATGTCTAGTATTAGCTTCTAAATTAAATGATGATTATTCCATGAGGAATTTTCAAGATTTTCACTTTTTGTGATACGGGAAATTCGATAAGCTTTCCATCGATATAAGATTCGCCCAAATCCAATAGTCAGGTCAGAAGTTACGACTATTTCAATTTCCTGTAGTAAAACAATGCAATATTAGTCAATGGCGCGACGCGCCACAAGAGGAAATGGCATTTGGCAAATTCCAGTAGTGGTTCGCGATTATGGCGTGTCGCATCAGGGCCCAAATTCAGAATTATCCTTTTTCCAGTATCTCAGCGTGATTTCACCCGTATCGCGCCAAAGTCCAGGTCACAAAGAAAGTGGTAACATGATGGCTCCGCGTTGCGCCATCCCTCAATTTCCCAATCGTCAAAATCTAGTGAAACGACATGATAGCACTGCATCACGCTAAAGGTCCAGCTTGAGAAATGTTTATTGAAATTACAATACACATCTAGGGTTAAAAGGTTCAATAACCTACCACTATTTAAGCCCTTTAACATGTGATTTTGCCACTTTTCACTCAAAATACACTCACTTCTCTCAAAAACTTGTCAAGAACAACCTAGGGCTTTGCATAGAAGATTCAGAATCAAGAATTTCCTCCGTCAATCATCGTGTATTTACGAACCGAGGTATGTATAGTGTTCATTCATGGACTCCTTTCATCCATGAAGTCTAAGACTCCCTTTTCTTAATTCAAGTTTATGGATTTTCTTATAAATTTCATGATTGGGCTGCTCTTGCTCATGTGGATAATAAGAAATTGAATTCTACTCCATGTTGGTTGATAAATTCTATGTGCGTTAAATTATTAAAGATATAGATTTATGCAAACCTATGACTAAACCCTTGAATTGTGAAATTAGAATTGAACCATGATGTTTTATTATTGTACAATGATGTTTACATGTACCATGCCTACAATATATTTGATTAAATATCTAGATGAAGGAAAAGTGCCTAACTAGCATGATACCATGAAATCCCCATGTATGTACAAGTTATGCCTATCACATGTTTTGATGAAATGCTTCTATAAGTGTATTATGGATTATGAAGTTAGTTATTTGTTCAAGTAAGTTATGATTGGTGAGTTTCCTTCCATCACGTCCTGGGGGTACTCGTACCCAAAACATTAGTTGTGTGCCTAGAGCCATGTCATGTTTTCATGATACTCTCAGTCAAGTAATGAATACTTAGACTTCAGACAGTCTCATGACTCTAGAAATATCCATGATTTCATAAACTCAGTAAGTTGTCAAATATCAGTAGTATTCCATCAATCAGCGGAATTGAATAAATCAAGCCATGTTTAGTTCAGTAAATCATGTTCAGAGTCTATTCAGACGGAAGTAGGAATTAACACTAAGTGAACCTAAGGATGGGAATACACACTATAAGATGAGGGTGTCATTCTTAGAAGTCATCCTTGCGTTCTAGAACTATGTGGCCAGCATAGGTTGAGACATTAACACTGTCCGGTGAGGGTTGATGAGGTGGATAAACACTGTCAGATAAGGGTCCTACCATTCTCATTTAGGGGACACTATTAGACAAGGGTCACCCACAGCTTGTCCTTAACAGTGGTACGATATTGACACCCTTCCAATTGGGGTTACAGATTGGACCCCAACTCAGCCATAATGGCATATTAGGGGCATGTTAGTTAGATAATTACTTCCCACAGTTTCATGTTATAGAATTAGGACTTTCAGACACAGTCAATCAGTCTCAGCAATAAAACTCAGATAATTCTTCAGATTTTAGGACTTTCAGATACAATCAACTCAGATATAGTATAGAACTCAGCTATTTCCATCAGATTCAGGACTGTCAGATACAGTCACTCATGTTATTAGTTATATTAGTTATCAGTATGTCATGTTATATGGTATTCAGGTTCAGTAATCATGTTATCACGGTATCAGTGTCAGTTATTCTATCTCATACATATATTCTCACGCTCATGATAGTCAGTCTGCTATTGTTATTGTTCATGCATATGAACCCCATGCATTTATCCTACCTCAAATGCATACTAGTACATTTAAAGTACTAATGCATTTGCGCTATGGTTTCTTATACCATAGGTTTAGAGACAGAAGCTCCAGAGCATTAGTAGGTTCAAGTCTCTGATATCAGAGTTAGCAGTGAGTCCTCACATTTCAAGGACATAATCATCATTTTATTATCTCAGTAATTAGTTTATTAGTTTAAATTAGTTAGGGACATGTCCCATCAACTCCTTATTCAGACAGTCATATTTTAGAGGCTTTCAAGAATACAGTATGTTCAGATAGCTTATTTCAGTTATTTTATGTATTTAATACCCCTCCCTGATGTTATATTTTTGTCAGATACTATTTCTTAGTTTTGAACCTTATGGCCTTGCAGTTTATGTTTCCACATTATAAATCATTTATGCAGTATACAGGTACAAATATCAGTCATGGGTTAGCTTGTGGTCCTTTGGGCTTATGAGCATCGTGTATCATTTTGGGTACCATATTTGGGATGTGATAAACTTGGTATCAGAGCCTAAGGTTCAATAGTGTCCTAGGACGTCTGAAACCCGCATCTAGTCGAGTCTTGTACATAGGTGTATTGCATGACACATTTATGTACAGGAGGTTATAAGATATTTTAGGAATAGTTTCCCCTCTTTCAGTATTCAGGTCGTGCCAGTGAGCATAATATCAAGTCCATATCTCAATCTAATCCCTTTCTCCTTTTCTTCTACAGAATATGCCTCCTATAAAAAGAAACGAGAATCATCCAGCCCCTCAGATCGAAGAATATTTGGGCAAAAATATTTCTTATGTAGAGTTCCAAGCTATATTCACAACTCTTGCTAACTCAGTTACTGCTCAGAATGAACGACCAGATGAATCCTTCATCCTTTCTTAGGTCTAAGTCAGATGAGGACCCTCAGAAAATCCTAGATTAGGTGAAGAAGTTTACAGACATAATGGGGGTTAATTCTAGTGAGAGTGCTGAGCTAGCTACATATCAGTTACAGGATTTTGCTCACAGTTTGTTTAAATAGTGGAACTTAGAAAGGCCGGATTATGCAGGGCTTGTTAAGTGGAAGGAGTTTGCTTCTACTTTTCCTGATATATTCTTTCCCCTAAAGCTTAGAGAAGCTAAGGTATTAGAATTCATCAACCTCAGGTAGGGAAATATGTTGGTGAAAGAGTATTCTCTTAAGTTTACTCAATTAGCCAAATATTCCCCTCAAGTGGTTGTAGATAGCAGGGCCAAGATGAGTAAGTTTATTTCAGGGGTGCATGATAGCGTGGTCAATAAGTTCAGATCTGCCATATTGAATAGTGACATAACTTTAGCTAGGCATATGAATCATACTCAGCAGACAGAGAACCATAAGATTAAGCCGAGGGAGAAGCAGAATAAGAGAGCTAGGATAGGTAGCTATAATTTTAGTCAGCTTAAGACTGACGGAGGTAGTCGCTCTCAGATTTATCCTAAGTCATCAGTTCCAGCTCCTTCATCAGCCATTGCTCTAGTTCCTAAGTTTAGAAAGGGTAACAAAGATAGAGCGCCAGGCAATAAGTCTCATGGCAATGTTAGCAGTGCCCAAACTAATCCTTTTTTTTTAGATTTATGGTAAGAACCATTAGGGTGAGTACAGAGCTGGCAGCAATGTCTGTTTCAGTTGTGTCAAGCTAGGCCACAGAGTCAGAGACTTCCCTCAGTTAGGTTATCAGAGTCATCTTCGCTCCTCAACTCAGTCCGATCGCCCGAATTAGCAAGGTGCCACCACTAGTGATACTAGTGGGCAATGCCCAAATCATCTCTATGCTCTTCAGTCCTGATCGGATCAGGAAAATTCTCCTAATGTAGTTACTGGTACGTTATATATCTTTCATGTGCATGTTTACGCTTTTCTAGATTCAGGAGCTTCTTTGTCTTTTGTTACTCCCTATATAGCAGGTAATTTCGAAATTAGTCCCAAAATCCTAGAAGAGCCCTTTTCAGTATCTACCCTAGTGGGTAAAAACATTATAGCCCGACAGGTATACAGGAACTGCCTGGTTATTACATTTTAGAAAGTTACTTCAGCGATCTAGTCGAATTAGAGATGACTGATTTTGTTGTCATTCATGGCATGTATTGGCTTTATTCCTACTATGCTACAGTCGACTGCAGAAATAGGATAATTCAGTTTTAGTTCCCAAATAAACCCGTCCTTGAGTGGAAGGATAGTGTATCGATTTTCAGGGGTCAACTTATTTTCTACCTTCGGGCAAGGAAAATGATATCTAAGGGATGTGTCTATCATCTTGGTCATGTTAAGGGTTCCAGTCTTATGCGTGTGCAATAAAGATGGTTTTCTTAGAATGTGCATTGATTACCATCAACTCAATTAGGTCACGGTCAAGAACAAGTATCCTCTTTCTAGTATAGATGACTTGTTTGATCCACTTCAAGATGCCAGTTATTTCTCTAAGATAGACCTCAGATCCGGCTATCATCAGCTCAAAGTTAGAGAATTTGACATTCCAAATATAGCTTTCCGTACTCAGTATGGTCATTTTGAATTCTTAGTTACGTCCTTTGGTCTTACCAATGCCCCAGCAACTTTTATGGACTTGATGAACCGTGTGTTCAAGAAGTACTTGGACATGTTTGTCATAGTCTTTATAGATGATATTCTGATCTATTCCCGTAGTGAGTGTGATCATGCAGGCTATCTCAAAAATGTACTTTAGAGTCTCAGAGATCATTAGCTATTCGCCAAATTCAGTAAGTATAAATTTCTGCTAAGGTTAGTAGAATTCCTTGGTCATATCATTTTCGGTGATGGCATTAGAGTTGATCCTCAATAGACCGAAGCAGTAAAAAACTAGCCCAAACCTATTTCTTCATCAAATATCAGGAGTTTCTTGTGTTTGGCTGGCTATTACAGATGTTTTTTTGAGGGATTTTCTTCTATTATATCCCCTATGTCCAGATTGACTCAGAAGGAAATCAAGTTTCAGTGGTCAGATCCTTGCGAGAAGAGTTTTCAGGAGTTAAAGACTTGACTCACCTCAGCTCTAGTTTTAGCTCTTCCAAATGGTCCAAATGGGTTTGTAGTGTATTGTGATGCATCAAAAGTGGGTTTAGGTTGTGTCCTCATACAGTATGGTAAGGTCATAGCCTACACCTCCAGAAAGCTTAAACCCTATGAGAAGAATTATCCTACTAATGATCTTGAGTAAGCAGTCGTAGTCTATGCCTTGAAGATTTGGAGGCATTATCTCAATGGAGTTCATGTATATGTCTTCACAGATCATAAGAGTTTTTAGTATGTCTTTTCTTAGAAAGATCTCAATCTTTTTCAAAGAAGGTGTTTAGAGCTCTTGAAAGATTATGATATGAGTATCCTCTATCATTCGAGCAACGCCAATGTAGTAGCCAGTACTCTTAGTAGACTGTCTATGGGTAGTGTTGCACATGTGAATGACAATAAGAAGAAGTTATCTCAGGAAGTACATCAACTTTCCAGACTAGGAATTCACTTAGTTGATATAGATGAGGGTGATATATGGGTTCAGCGTAGTTAAGAATCATCTCTAGTTTCAGAGGTGAAGGAACAACAAGATAGAGATCCCAGCCTGTCAAGTTGAAAGAGTCAGTTTAGGATCAGAAAGTAGAGGTTTACTCCTATGGGGGAGATGGTGTCCTTTATTGTCAGGATCATCTCTATTTTCCAGGTGTAGATGACTTAAGGAAGCAAATTCTTGAAGAAGCACATGGTTCACACTATTTTATTAATTCAGGGGACACAAATATGTACCGCAACTTATGGGAAATCTATTGGTGAAGTGGGATGAAGAGAGATATTGCAGAGTTTCTGGCTAAGTACTCTACATGTCAGTAGGTTAATATAGAGCATCAGAAGCCTAGTAGGTCCATGAAGGAGTTCAGTATTCCTACTTAGAAGTAGGAAGTTGTGAACATGGACTTCATGATGGGTTTGGCTCGAACTCGTCATCAGCATGATTCAGTTTGGGTTATGACAGGATAACCAAATCAGCCCATTTCCTTCTAGTTCATACCTCTTATTCAACCGAGGATTATGCCAGACTCTACATTAGGGAGTTGGTTAAATTACACGGTGTTCCGTTATCTATTATCTCTGACAGAGGTACGCAGTTTACCTCTCACTTCTGGAAGGCATTTCAAAAGGGTTTTGGTGCCTAAGTTTTTCTCAATATAGCCTTTCATCCTCAGAAAGATGGTCAAGTAGAAAGGATCATTAAGACTTTAGAAGATATGCTACGGATGTCTGCAATTAATTTTAAGGATAGTTGAGATGACCACTTTCCTTTGATTGAGTTTGCATACAACAATAGCTATTATTCCAGTATTTGGATGGCTCTATTTAAATCTTTCTATGGTAGGAGATATGGATCTCTGATCGGTTGGTTCGAAGTTAGTAAGGCCTCAATCATAGGGCCTGACTTAGTATTCGATGCCTTAGAAAAAGTCTAGTTGATTAGAGAAAGACTTCGAGCTACTTAGAGACGATAGAATTCTTATGCTGATGTTCGTAGAAAAGATTTGGAGTTTGAGATTGGTGACTATGTCTATGTAAATATCTCCCCCATGAAGGGAGTTAAGTAGTTCGTCAAGAAAGCTAAAATCAATCCCCAATAGGTCGGTCCCTTTAAGATTCTTAGTCAATTTGGCAAGGTAACTTATGAGCTCAAATTTCTTTCAGATCTAGCCTCAGTTCATCCAGTATTCTATGTCTCTTTGCTCAAGAAATACATAGGTGACCCAACAGTTGTATTCCCTATTCAGAGCATTAATGTTCAGAACAATCTCTCTTATAAGGAGATTCTAGTTGAAATCCTAGACTATCAGACTCGTAGACTGAGGAACAAAGCATTCCCTCTAGTTAATGGTCTTTGGCTAAATCAATCTATCGAGGGAGCTACTTATGAAGCATAATAAGAAATGCATACCAAGTATCCTCACCTATTCTCCGCCAACTCAGATCAAGCTCAAGGTAACAGTCTTCCTTAAGCTTACTTAGTTTCATGTTCAGTGTTTATCAAAAACTTGGTATCAAGTACCATTGCATATTTAGTCATGAATTTATGTATCAATTCAGTTATATACTTATACATCAGACATGCCTTCTTATTGTCAGAAAAACATAGCTTATCAAAACACTCAGTCATGTATTCATGGTTCAATTACACATGTATCAGCTATGTATGTTCAGTAAGATATGTTCAGCTATCAGTCATATCAGTCATGAGATCATGTTCCAATAATTAATGTTCAGTACGTATGTTAGTTGTCTTTTCTCCCCTCCCAGTCAGTCTCATTTGAGGACAAATGTTCTCAAGGAAGAGATATTGTAATACCCCATACTTTTTCCTAGCTAATTTAGTCTCAAGAATGTCTAGTATTATCTTTTAAAAATTTAATAATGATTATTCCATGAGGAATTTTCAAGATTTTCACTATTTTTCATAAGGAAAGTTTGATAAGCTTTCCATCGATATAAGAATTACCCTAATCTAATAACCGGGTCAGAAGTTACGACTATTTCAAGTTTTCATCGTAAAACAGCGCCATATTAGTCAGTGGTCGTGCCACAAGAGGAAAAGAAATTTGGAAAATCTAGTAGAAGTCCATGATTATGGCATGTTGAGCCATGGTCCGAATTAAGAATTGTCCTTTTTCCAGTCCCTCAACATGATTTCAGCAACGTCGCGCCAAAGTTCCAAGTCACAAAGAAAGTAGCAACGCGATTGATCTGCATCATGCCATACCTCAATTTCCTAATTGCCAAAATCCAGTGACACAACATTATGGCACCGCATCGCGCTAAAGGTCCAGTTTGGGAAATTCTTACTGAAATTACAAGACACGTCTAGTGTTAAAAGGGTCAATTTCCAACCCCTATTTAAGCCCTTTAATACGTGATTCGGCCAATTTTCACCCAAAATACACTCTATACTCTCAAAAACCTCTCAAGAACAACCTAAGGCTTTCCATAGAAGATTCAGAATCAAGAATTTTCTCCATCAATCTTCATGTATTTGCGAACCAAGGTTAGCATAGTGTTCATTCATGAACTCCTCTTGTCCATGAATCCCAAGAAAACCTTTTTCTAAATTCAAGTTTATCGATTTTCATATGAATTTCATGATTAGGATGCTCTTATTCATGTTGATAGTGATAAATTGAATTCTACTCCATGTTGGGTGATAAATTCTATGTAGGTTAAAATATTAATGATATAGATTCATACAAACCTATGAATAAACCCTTAAATGATGAAATTAGAATTGAACCATGATGTTTAATTATTGTACAATGATGTTTACATGTACCATGCCTATAATATATTTGATTAAATGCCTAGATGAAGGAAAAGTGCCTAACGAGTATGATGCCATGAAATCCCCATGTATGTTCAAGTTATGCCTATCACATGTTTTGATGAAATGCTTCTATAAATGTATTATGGATTATGCTGTTAGTTATATGTTCAAGTAAGTTTTTCTTGGTAAGTTTCTTTCCATAGAGTCCTAGGGGTACTTGTACCCGAAATATTAGTTGTGTGCCTAGAGCCATGTCATGTTTTCACGATACTCTCAGTCAAACAATGAATCCTTAGACTTTAAACAGTCTTATGACTTGGGAAATCTCCATGATCTCATGAACTTAGTTAGTTGTCATGTATCAATAGTATTTTATTGGTCAACGGAATTCAGTAACTCAACCCATGTTTAGTTTAGTAAATCATGTTTAGAGTCTATTCATATGGGAGTACGAATTAGCATCAAGTGAACCCAAGGATAGAAACACAGACTATCAGATGAGGGTGTGATTCTTAAAAGTCATCCTTACATTCATGAACTATGTACCCAGGATAGGTTCAACACTATCCAATGAGGGTTGATGAGGTGGATAGACACTGTTAGATGAGGGTCCCACCATTCTCGTTTAGGGGACACTATCAAACAAGGGTAACCCACTGCTTGACCTTACCATTGGTGTGATATTGGCACCCTTTTAATTGGGGTTTCAGATTGGACCCCAACTCAGCCATAATGGCATATTAGGGGCATATATGTTAGATAGCTACTTCTCACAGTTTCATGTTACAGAATCAGGACTATCAGACACGGTCAATCAATCTCAGTAATAGAACTCAGATAGTTCTTCAGATTTCAAGATTTTCACATACAGTCAAATTGGATACAGTACTAAACTCAGTGAGTTCCATTAGATTTAGGATTGTCAGATATAGTCACTCATGTTATTAGTTATATTAGTTATCAGTATGTCATGTTATCAGTTTTCAGATTTAGTAATCCTGTTATCACGGTATCAGTGTCAGTTATTCTATCTCATACATATATTCTCACGCTCATGATAGTCAGTCTGCTATTGTTATTGTTCATGCATATGAACCCCATGCATTTATCCTACCTCAAATGCATACTAGTACATTTAAAGTACTAATGCATTTGCGCTATGGTTTCTTATACCATAGGTTTAGAGACAGAAGCTCCAGAGCATTAGTAGGTTCAAGTCTCTGATATCAGAGTTAGCAGTGAGTCCTCACATTTCAAGGACATAATCATCATTTTATTATCTCAGTAATTAGTTTGTTAGTTTAAATTAGTTAGGGACATGTCCCATAATCTCCTTATTCAGACAGTTACATTTTAGAGGCTTTCTAGACTACAGTATGTTCAGATAGCTTATTTTTATTATTTTGGGTAATTCATACCCCTTCCAGATATTATATCTTTATCAGATACTATATCTCAATTTTGAACCTTATCGCCTTTCTATTTATGTTTCCACATTATAAAATATTTTATGCAGTATATAGGTACAGATATCAGTCATAGCTTATCTTATGGCCCTTTGGGGTCATGAGCACCGTGTAGCATTCTGGGTACCAGATTTGGGGATTATAATGGTATATCTATCTCCATTATTTTTGATAGAGATACTTAGTTTTCCTCAAATTTTGGAGTTTTATATAGAGTGTGTTAGGTACTCAACTTAATTTGAGCACAAATTTTCATCCTCAGATAGATGGCCAATTTTAGATGACCATTCAGGTGCTAGAGAACATGCTTTGTGTGTCTCTTAAGGATTCTGGTGGTTATGTTATAAGTTCTTCCCCTTAGTGCACTAGATCTGGTGGTATTTTGGTGCACTAGATCATGAATTATCCTTTAAGGAAGATCCTATTACTATCCTAAGTAGGTAGACTAGGAAGTTAAGGTCTAAGAATATTAATTCAATGAAGGTCCACTGGAGACACTTCACTATCAAGGAGGCTACGTGGAAGGTTAAGTCTAATATGAGGCATAGATTCCCTAATATTGTATTTTTGTTTGAGGATGAACTTGTGTCTTAGTAGTAGATAATATAACAACCGTAGATGAGTTTTTTAGATTTTACTATGTTTTGACCATTTTACTCTTCCTCATAGTTCTTATATACTAGTTATGAGTGTGGAGATAGTTTGCACTGTCCCTAAAGCATTTGAGGTTGGTATGAGTGAGTTTCAGGTTCTTAAGGGTTTTAGAAATGATTTATTTGACTTAGTCAAAATTTTGTGATCCAAGTGTCATATGGTAATTTAGCCAGTTCCATTAGATCCTCAATACTAATTTTAGGTTAGTATCATGGTTGCTTTGGGTTTCAAGCCTTTATATTTAGTTTTAACCTCGTACAAGAGGACTATTTAAAATAATTTAAAGGGGGTCCTGGGGGTTAACTTGTTGAAAGTGACCTATTTTGGTAAATTTGATGGTTCCATTGAGTCTAGAACGTACAGCTTAGCCTAGTCGCATTATTTAATTATTTTATGGGCTTTTGATTAAATCCTAAGGACCCATTTAGATTCATTTTAGTCCCTTATGTTTCAGCTAGTTTCTAGTGCAACTTCCTAATATGCCAATTAGTCATCGTAGAAGTAGCACCTATGAGGACCAAAGGAACGCCTTAGTGGTTGTTGACGAGTCAAGGCACTATGCACCATCACCTAAGAGATGATTTTTTTGCCTTGGCTAGACCGCCTTAGTGGCTTAAGTGTGGTCTAACTGGTCACATGTGGGCCAGTGAATACCACCTTAGTGGTACTCTAGCTACCTAGGCAACCATTTTACCATCTTTATGATGTCTCTGGTTGAAATATTTTTTTCCTTCTTTTTTATTCCATTCTTTCATTTTCAAACTTTGAGAGCTCGGTTCTTGGTGATTTTAAAGAGAAGTTTCATCAATGTTATGTACGTAAACCATAAACTCATATTTTCATAGTTTCATATTTTTTATTGATTGTATCTTCAAAACAACTTTAAAACTATTTTTTCAAACTTGAATTCTAGGGGTTTCACACGATAAAATACACAATTGGGTTTTCTTCAATTTCAAGTCCGATTTATACTCGTTTTTAGTTGGGGTTTCAGTCTGATTTAAACTCCTTTTTAGTTGGGCTTTCATATTTAGCACCCTCTTAGTATATATTAAACATGACTATTAAATATAAATATTAGTTTTATCCTTTTTCCTTTAGAATTGATTTTTTAATTGCTTTTGAACCCAGTATACAAAAGAAAGTAACTAATATTATTTGAATTTTTTTAATGTGTAGATTCCATTTTTGATATATTTGGTCCATTTTGAAGCTTCTTATAAAGAAAAGGCTCCATGTTGAAAGGTCCATGCACGTGTTTAAAATTTTCAAGGTTGGTTATGTCTTAACTTTCTTCACTCTGGGTTGGGTAGTTAAGTATTCCTATGGGGACCCATATGATTATTATTAGTATTGACTTAAGATATATTATTATTGTGATGCCTGTGTGGGGGCTTATATGCATATATATTTGACTTGAAAGGTAATTATTATAGTATACCTGAGTTGGGGTTGGTACTGATTTTGAGTGGGCATTATTTGCCTTCATTAATATTGTGATTTTTAAGTTGAGGTTTGACTTGATATATTTTGGTGCCTTACATAATTATTCTTTACTGTGGTACCATGCGAAGTCTATATCACGAATTATTGACATATTAAGGAGATTTGAGCTCATTTAATATAATTATAGAATTGATTCATTATATAGTCCCTACATTTTAAAAAGAATGGCGCGCCTTCTTTTTTAGTCTACTTCAAAAAGAAAGACTTACTTTTCTTATTTGACAACACTTTACTTTGAACGTTTCACGTGACATGTTTAAGACCATAAGATTAAAGGGTTTTTGGAATAGTTTATTTAACTTTAATTTGAGACCACAAGATTCAAAAGTTTTTATTATTATTGTTTTCAACAAATTTTTATAGTGATAGAAATAAAATACAATCACAAATAAAAATATGAAGAAATAAGTATTTTTATTAATAAACAATGTGGGCACAAATTTATTCCTCCCTTGATTCTTTTCTCTTCATTTTCACCATAATCCGAGGCTCGTCATATTTGGATTTGATATGGATATCTCCATTATTCGAGGGTCGTTATTGGTGTATTTCTCGAATATAGGAATATTTGGATTTGATCTTCATGAAAGGATGGTTTGTGTATCTTCTTGATGTATTAGATTATCAAGAAGAGAGGACTTTGATCTCTTTATGAATATCCCATGAATTTTTGAGATATTGGAGATCTTGGAGATGCCTTTTTAAGGGAATATTTCCCCCTTCATATAGGCGTAATGTTGGGTTTAGGGTAGAGTCTTCAAGAACTCTAATAGAATCTGGATTCATCTTGTAGAGTCCCACAAAATTTAAACATCTACAAATGCCCCTTATTTCAAAGCTTGTCGAAGTGTAGACTCGATGAAACTTAAAGACAAGTCTTGAAGTACCCATAGATTCCATCATTATACCTTGCGGATACAGATTTCATATATGATTTATGAGAGAAGAGATAACAGGAAGAGTTTGTCCCACCGGGTGTGCCTATTTGTTTCTGACATAATTTAATTTATGAAAAATAACTTCAACCAAAAATAAAAATATGAAGAAACAATAATTTTTATTGATAAACGATGTTGGTACAAATCTATTCCTCCCTTGATTATTCTCTCTTGATTTTCACCATAATTCGAGGGCCGTCGGTAACGTATTTGTCGAATGTAGCAAGATTTAGATATGAATTTCTCTGTTATTCGAGGGTCGTTATTGGCATATTTCTCGAATGTAGGAATTTTTGAATTTGATTTCCATGAAAGGAAGATTTGTGGATCTTCTTGATGTATTTTATTATCAAGAAGAGAGAATTTTTATCCATTTGTGATATTCCATGAGTCTATGGAATTATCTAGAGATATTCGAGATATTTGATTTCTTTATGAATTTCTCATAAATTTGTGGGATCTTGGAGATTTTGATCTCTTTATGAATATCCCATGGGACTTTGGAGATATTGGAGATCTTGGAGATGCCTTTTTAAGGGAATATTTGCCTTTTTATATAGGCATAATTTAGAGTTTAGGGTAGAGTATCCTCCAAGCTAGGTTTAAATAAAGTAGCCTCCAAGAACCCTAATAGAATCTGGATTCATCTTATAAAGTCCAATAAAATTTCAAAGTCTACAAATGTCCTCTACTTCAAGTCTTGTCAAAGTGTAGACTTGATGAAACATAAAAACAAGTCTTGAAGTACCCATAGTGCTTCGATCTTTACGCCTTCTGGCTACAGATTTGTATATATGATTTATGAGAGAAGAGATGAAGTGGAGATTTGGTCCCACAGTTTGTTTCAACAAATTTTACTGTGACATAAATAAATTTCAATCATAAATAAAAATATGAAGAAACATGTATTTTTATTAATAAACAATGTGGGTACAAATTTGTTCCACCCTTGATTTTTCTCTCTTAATTTTCACTGTAATTTGAGGACCGTTAGAAGTGTATTTCTCAAATGTAAGCATATTTGGATTTGGTATGGATTTCTCTATAATTTGAGTGTCGTTAGTGGTGTATTTCTCAAACATAAGAATATTTAGATTTGATCTTCATGAAAGGAGGGTTTGTGTATCTTCTTGATGTATTTGATTATCAAGAAGAGAGGGTTCGGATCTTTTTATGAATATCCCATGAATTTTTGAGATATTAGAGATCTTGGAGATGCCTTTTTAAGGGAATATTTTCCCCTTTATATAGGGTAAAGTAGCCTCCAAGAACTTTAATAGAATCTGGATTCGTCATGTAGAGTCCCACAAAATTTCAATGTCTACAATACTGGACAATAAAATTTTGAGACCAAAAAATAATAATCAAGACAAGAAAAATATTGCAACAATAAATTTATTAATTCCAATATGATTGTTATAATCTCTATGAATCCTTTGATTGGCCTTTTCAAATTTAAATTGAAGGTCTTCAAGCTTGATCTTGAATTTGAATATGATTTACATATTGGATGGGTTAGATCTTGACTTGTGCTTGAATTCAAGGGATTTTGGGCTTATTATTGAATATGGATGTCTTGATCTTAAATCTTGATGAACTGGATATGAATGCTTGAGATTTGTAGAGAAATCATGGTGTTTGAACCATGAGTTTTCTCTTGCTTATTGTTAGAGTTCTTGGTCCTTTTTTTGAATTATGAGACCTCTATTTATAGTTGTGGAAAGGAAAGAGTCATGATGAAGATGGACTTCCTTTGACCAATGAAATTCAAGTGACATGGCGTCTTTTATGGGCTTTTGATTTCACTAGGCCTGCTGCATCATTTTGACATGTGGCATGGTCCTATTGGCTCCTTCACTTGACTTGGCATGCCACAGCATTCAACTTGTGGCGCTCCTTTGGGCCTCTAGAATATGACAGTATCTTAGAATTAGTAAAGTGGGCTTATTATTTATAGCCCAAATTAATGGAGTATCCCAATAAATATTAAACTTTATTTAAATCCATAGATGTTTGGACTTAAATAATTAATTCAATTATATTAATCCACAATATTTATTTCAGACTAATATATATTTCGAATTAAATATAATCTAATTTTTGTATGGATTTTAAATTTAATAAAATTTTGTTTCTTACAAAATACCCCCTACTTCAAGACTTGTCGAGATATTTAATTTTTTGGACACTAGACTTGAAGTATTAACACGTGATTTTGATTGTTGTGATATTTGTGTAAAAAAAACATAATGAACCATGATATTTGTATACAAAAATTGTCCTGAACATATTGGACCTGAACAATTCCCATATATTGTAGATTTTTTGTTGTCCATGTATATATCATTCAAAGAAAAATGGATATTTCCTTTTCATAAACAACAGCCACCATATTGTACAATTTATATATATGTTTGCCTTTGTGTGCTATTAGGATAGTGCTACTGCCCCAAAATTTTCCTAGTTTCATTTAGTTTATGAGATAGTAACAACCTTTAATTACCTTCCTTGACTGCAACTCTTATGGATCCATACCAAATTTACCAAGGATTAGCAGATTAAGCCACCCTTTTGTGTACTATAAATACCCATGAGTTTGTTGTTATCGTGGCATATTTTTTAGAGCTTAACAATAGCTTCAAGCCAGCATGTTTGAGCTTCAACAACGAGGTATTCTTTTCCTCCTTTTTTTAAATTCTTGTATATTTTTTTGTTCTACATATTTTTCATAGGGTTAAAGCAAATAGCAATATGCAACCATTAATTGAAGATGGTAGCCATTGGCTTAAGGTGGGAGATTTTAACTACGCCTCCATCACCTTAAGACCCGACCAATTTTACTTGAAGATGGTGGACATCGACTTAAGGTACAAGAGTTTAACTTCTCTGTTAACTTAAAATCTGACTAATTTTGCTTGAAGACAGTGGACATCAGCTTAAGGTGCGAGAGTTTCACTTTGCCTCCATCACCTTAAGATCCAACCAATTTTTCTTGAATACAGTGGACATCGGCTTAAGGTGCAAGATTTTAACTTTGCCTCTGTCACCTTAAGACTCGACCAGTTTTGCTTGAAGATAGTGGACATCGGCTTAAGGTAGGAGAGTTTAACTTCTGCTCTTTCACCTTAAGATCTAAACAATTTTTCTTCAAGATGAAATGTTTTTCCTTAAGTATGGGACATTTATTTATGCACTTATGCAATGGTCTTCATTAGGTATGAGCCCTTTCATTGATGCACTTATGCAATGGTTCTCTCTAAGTATGGGCCCTTTTATTGATGCACTTATGCAATGGTCTTCTTTAACTATGAGTTCTTTTATTGATGCGCTTATTCAATGGTCTTCTTTAAGTATGGGCCCTGTAATATCCCACACTTTTCCTAGCTTAAATTCGTCCCTAGAATGTTAAGGGATAGCTTCCAAAACAAATACTATTTATTTCATGTGTGAGAAATTGAATAGGCTTTCCAACGGTATAAAAGATACACCATGGTCACAATGGACGCAAAGAACACAGTACACCCTAGATTAGACTAGTGTAGAGGTACTCAAAAATCACAACACAAGCTAACTGCCTCAAGTACTTGTATTACTCCTAGTTATCTATAGAATATGTTACAACAACAATCTACCCTACACCCTCAACTTAAAATTCAAAAGTAAAATGCACTAAGTGTGAAGGTATACCTAAAGATAGTCAAGTACGTGGATCCTAGGTCTCCGACCTTGCTACTGCATCATCTATTGTCTTATCCCCATCAGGAGTATCTAGCCTAGTAGTAATGGGATCCTGGCTAGATGAAGCACCTACAGCCCTAGCTTGGATGGCTGCCTCCTATTTCTCTGTATCAGCCAGGGACTCCAATATTGCCTTCTTCAACTCCTCTTTTTCAGCCTTCTTCTTGGCCTTATTTTTCACTCTCCTTTCTTCCTCACTGTCTGGCTCTTATCTCTTATATTTGCCCCTTTTTCCCTTTTTTTCTTTTTTTTCTTTGGGGAATCTGCGGTGAGGTCAAGTATGGGAATTTCTTTTTCATATTCAGGCATGTCCAGACCAGTTGGCATCATAATTTGGTGTTGTTGCAGCACCCTAACATCGACTTTTACTTTTTCCAATGCCGCCTAAATGTTGCAAGCTCAACACCAGTCATATCTTTTGCCCAAGCATCGAACCTGTTCTCTAATTCTGCAACCCTCCCAGGCAATGTCACAAAAGGCTTAAGTGCAACCTTGATTTTATTGTCAACAGTAGCAGAAAACTATTTGGTGAAAGCATATAGCTGTGCCTTGCACCACTTAGCTTGCTTAGCCACCTTTCTGATATCAATCAGCTGAAATATAGGTCCTATTGTTGTTGTATGAACTGAAAGGATGGCTTTAGTCTTAGGCACTAAAGCTGCCTGTGCTGAAGAATCCTGCACTTCCATATGAGGTGCTACACCAGCATCTGAAACTGGAGGGTCTGCTGCTATCTCTGCCCCCTGTCAAGTCTAAGCCTTGGTTGAATCTCATCAAACCGTATGGGGTTATGAGTCTTCCGGGCACAAACATCTTCATCAAATCCTGTAATCTTTGGCACCTCAGCAGCTCTGCACAGCTATGTAATAAGACAAAGAAAATCATAAGCAGTGTCGGTCCTCGACATCCTAATCTTCATCTCATCTTTAATGATTTCGTTGAAGTTCAAGGGAAGCTGTTTCACCAAGCTTGCTTCCAAAATAGCTTGATCATCGTCCAGAATATGGTCTCCCTCAGTGGGTATCTGCCAGACATGCACTATACCGCATCAAAATATTTCCTCCTGAGATAACGAGGACTTACAGATTTTCTCATTTGGGTTTGTCACCCATGCTAGTTCTTCATTTGCTATGATGTTTGCCAACTACGGGTGTTGTTTGTCCTGATTCCTTATCCAACCATAGAATGATGGTTCGGTGTCTTGAGGAGTGAAGTTTGGGCCATACAAGAATTTATTGATGGTTCTGGTCGAGACATCAACTCTTATACCCCTCACGTGAACTCTATCACAAAGGGGCTGATCTGCTACTTTTTCACCTGGTCTTTATAAATTCTCTAACTGAGCTTGGTAGTTCATGTAGAACTCCCCCTTCCTCTTCCTCATAGTCAAATTACTCATCAATGAGCTTGCGATGTACACTTTCATTAGCCACTTTCTTTGGTTTTTTGGGACTCTTTCTTTTTGGTGCCATTTTTTAAAGTATCCGGGGATACTAGTAAAATATTAGTCAACCCTCAAGAGCAAAAACACAATACATATATTATTTAAGCTCATTCATGTTTCAGGGCCCAGGAGTGATGACAATTCATGATAAGCCATCACGACTGTGATAGCTTATCACAGTTGTCATCAACCTCAGACAAAACCCTTAAAAAATTTTTTACAACTTTTGATGGCATTCATGATAGGCCATCACAATTGTGATAGCCTATCACGATTGTCATTAGCTCTATCTAGAACCAACTTCATTTTTGTCAGCTTTTGACTACATTCATGATAAGCCATCACGATGGTGATAGCTTATCATGGATGTCATCAACACTTATCAGAACCCACTTTTGATCTTAACTAAGTTTTTTGGTCCCCATTATTACTCAAGATTCACTTGAATTCGAATTTTGAGCTATTTTTTCAAATGTTGGGCTTGCACAGCAAACCTTAGGTGTGATTTTAGTTACTTTCCAAGTTGAACGTTATTCATGCATCTTAGGGACATTGGGTTATTATTTATTCATCATACATCACAAGAAAAGAAGAGTTAAAGTAGAGCATACCTGATGGAGCTCTTAAACGAAAGTTAGGCACAACAAGAGGTGTAAAATAGAAAGATTTTGCAATGGATGGGAACTAATTTTAACTAAGTAAAGAAATAAACTAAGGAAAAATACTTAAAAGCAGCAGAAATTTGAAAAGGTTTCGCCATTGGGCGAGTCAGATCTTATTTAATTTTGGCCCAGATTTTAGCTTTTACAGCTTTGGGATGATGATGTTTTGTGATAGCTTGTCACAATTGTGATAGCCTATCACGAACATAATCACCCTTAGGTAGAGAATTCCTCAAGCTTGGTCTAGCTGACGACAATCATGATAGCTTGTCACAGTTGTGATGGCTTGTCACGGATGCCGTAATGACCTTTCAGCTGACCTTCTCATTTTTTCACCTGCTCCGTACTAAATCCTAATTGTAAAAGAATTAAAACTCTTTCTTAAATATAAAAAATTTGGGTTGCCTCCTAATAACATTTGATTTGCTATCACAACACGACTGGGTTATCTAGACTACTCAGACTTTGCCAAGACAACCTATTGATACCACTTTTCCATCATCATAGAAGATGTCAATAATTGAGAAGACACTCATATCTTTTTGTTCGGTCATGGGTTGATGCATTTTGAATTTTGCCTCTTTTTTACCAAGCCTAAACTTAAGCTCATTCAACTCCGTGTCAACTATTACTCTACTTGTTGCTAAGAGTCGTCTCCCAAAAATAATGGGTACCTAGAAGTCTACATCACAATCCAGTACCACAAAATCTGTAGGAAGAATAAAGTCTGCTACTTTCACCAACACATCATGCAAAATTCCACACGCCATTTTATCGACCTAGCTGTCATTACCAATCGCATGTTAGTGGGTGTCAGAGCTTCTAAACCAAGCTTTTTATATACAACCAGTGGCATCAGATTCACACTGGCACCCAAATCACATAATTCCTTTGCAATAACAAGAGGCCCAACTTTGCACAAAATAGTGAACGCTCCTGGGTCAACCTTCTTTTGCACTAAGAATTGTGTGAAAACTACGTTGTAATAGTGGAGATTGTCCACTTGCTTACTGCTGACCTTTCTCTTCTTTGTGAAGAGGTCTTTTATAAACTTTCCATAGCTGGCATTGGCTCAAGTGCCTCAATCAAAGGCACATTCTAAATGGAACGAAAAGAGATAGAATCAGGCCGATTCCCGAAATGCCTTTCTGGATATTCCTCAATATGCCATGAACTTACCAAATTTTGCATCATCGACCTTTTTCTTCAATCAGTGAGGAAAGCGAGGTGGTGGTCTAGGGATAGTCTTTAACACCACTTCCTCTTGCTTCTTATTTTCCTTCTCTGAATCATTAGCAGAACTATCCAGCTTCTCAGACTCCACGGAATTACTTTCTTCGATTTCATCAATATTTACCTCATCTTCTACAGATTTGCCCACAGAAGGGCCAAGTAACATCTTACCACTCCAAGTGGTGATCACCATACATGAGCCATTATTCTACGGATTCTAAATCATATCACTAGGTAAAGTACCACTTTTTCTCTAATTTAGTGTAGCAAAAAGTTGGCTCATCTGCTTCTCTAACTACTTAATAGAAGTAGAGTGTGAGCTAACCAACAGACAAAGGGTAAATAATTCACTCTTCATAGTAGTTACCCCCAATTTTGTAGGCTCCACTCCGTTCAATAACTTTTCCATCATGTCCTCTATGAAATCTTGTTGGATCCAGTTTTTGTAGCATTCTGACTTCCAGGAGAAACATATAAATCACTCCTGTCATTATTGCTTCTCCAATGTCCCTACTCCCTATCTTTATAATCAGTCTTGTCATAAAAGGTTCGACCTTGGTTCCCTTGGCTGTTGCCTCAGAAACCCCCTGATTACTCACATAGTTTGCCTCTACAGCAGCACTCATAGCAACAATACCCTGAGATTTCATAGCATTAACCATTTCGGTCTTACCTGACAGCAAGTGCTTGGTCAGTAAGTCCATATGTGTCTTTAAGTGGGCCATCTTTTGGTCTCACTCCTTATCCCTTCTGTGCTGCTCTATAGTCATACCACCAAAAATAGTCGGGCTAGCCACCACAGAATCCCTGGTGTGCCAAGCCTGACATTTTTTTGTTGTTCTATTCAGGATGTTAGAACCATCCAGAAAAGAGAGGTTAATGAATGAACCACCTATAACATTGTCGACAATTTGCTTTGTCATAGAGTTAAAAGCTCTATACAAAGTTCTATGAAGTGCAAGTCCATCGTATTGTTGTTCGGACATTGTCCAAGCTTCTTCTTAAATCTCTCCTAAGTTTTATACAATGCTTTGGTAGACAGTTGCCTGAAATTACTGATTTTGTCCCTTAACTGTACCCTCTGGGAAGGTGGAAAGAACCTTTCTAGGAATGCTCCTTTTAACTACCTCCAGTTAGTTATAGAATCAGGCGTCATCTCATTCAGCCATAATGTTGCCTCCGCAGACAGAGACAACAGGAACAGCCTCAACCGGATAGCATTCTAGCTCACTCTTAGGTTATCAAAAGATTTGTAAATGGTGACAAAATTCTCTAGATGCAGGTTAGGGTCATCCCCAAGAAGGCCTCCAAATAACCCTTTCAAGTTCAGGAGTTGGATCATCATTCTTGTAATGTTGAACTTTGCTCCAGGTACCAGTGATGGAGGAATGATGGAACCTATTGCACTTGCTCTATCCATACCGTCATCATCATCATCTAACTCATACTGCAATGGCAGTTCTGCCATTCCTTATTATGCATTGGAGTTCTGGATTGAGCTGTGCTTGGTGTAAACTATTAAGATTCTTCAAATAAATAAAAACAACAAACAAGCGTAAATCTAGAAAATGTAACTAACAGTAAATTAGCACATGAAAAATTTTAGTTTACCATCATATTCCCTGGTAATGGCGCCATTTTTGATAACGCTTAAATTATACTATTGAATGAGTGTAAGAGATCGTTGTTAATATAAAACCCAACTAGGTTGGGGTCGAATCCCACAGGGAATAAGGTGTGAACTCAAGTTATTTACGATTTAATTTACTGGTAGTTTATTGTTTCCTGAAATAGCATTTATGTTTTGCAGATAATTGATTCTCACTTTGAATTTGATGTTCGTAACCAAGATTTTATGAAATAACTAGGATTATATTCACTATGGCTTACGGTACATGACAGATGCTAAAATTTACTCAAGACTCTCACGGTGGTTAGGATCACAAGCTATCTTTATCGATGAAATGCTCAAATATCTCTCGACAATTCAACCATATAATTTCCTAATCCTCTCGAACTTAGGGAATTGCTAGGCACTGTCTTGATTTTACCTTAGGTTAATCAACCTTGTTACAGTGCTAATTATTAAACGAAGCCTTTTTGAGTCCCTTTTGATAATTCACTTCCTACTGTTTATGATTTCTTTCTCAATCAAACAAAAGTAGGTATGCCTACTATTTCCAACCAACAGATGTAAATTATAATACTATTTGCAACCAACAGATGTAAATTATAATCTCATAATTACCTGGAAATCCTAACACCTATTAAATCTTAAGTATTTAACACCTTATCATGACCTAACCCTAGATCCTATGATCTAGTTTATAAGTGTTTAGCCACTCATGATGCAAGAAACAAGTATGCAAATTGAATTCATAACTAAAAAGATTAACATACAATGATGAAGAAAATCAAAAGTATAATTTGAATTGAATCACCAGGCAAAGCTCCAAAATATTGGCTAGAGAGAGAGAGAGAAAATCATATCTTCTATCTTGTGGGATATGCCAATTGATAATAGAAAACCCTCAAACAAGACTTTAAATAGTTAAACCTAAAATAAGGGAATAAAATTAAACTTTTATATTTTTTCTCGGAATAGATGGCGGTGCCCGTGATGGCCTATCAGGAGTTTGACGGACTATCACGGACATCGTCAGCTTCTCTGCAAGTTTGGGTTCTGCTGCCTAAGGTTGATGACGATGATGATGCCTTATCATTATCTTAACGGTGTGTCATGAATGTCATTACAAAACTTTCTGTAACTTCCATCTTCTGTTTAAGGTTGACGACATCCTTGATAGCCTATCACAAGGCTGACGACATGTCATGAATGTCGTTAGCCATCCTTTGTTCTTTATTTGCTTTTGATTTTATGCTTTTTGCTTCCTTTATTTATGGTTCCCCTTCTTCTTTACTTTTACTGCAAAATCAAAGTAAGCTAATCAAAAATAACTAAAGTTACTTAAGACTTTGCAATTATTTAGAGTTAAAAGCTTTAAATGTGTTAGCATAGGCTCACACATCACTTTTATTATCAGTATTCCTCAGTGTCGGAACCAATTTGATTCGATTTAGGTTATAGTGGATAGGATAACAAAGTTTGCTCACTTCTTGCCAATGAGGACTAACTTTTTGGCTGAGGAATATGCTATGTTGTATCTTCATGGGATTTTAAAGATTCACGTGGTACCTATTTCAATTATCTATGATCGTGGTTCACAGTTTTCATCCCACTTTTAACAGTCATTTAACAGGGCATTGAGTACTAAGGTTTTTCTTAGTACTGCTTTTCACCCACAGATAGATGGGAAAGTAGAAAGAACTATTAAGACTTGGGAAGATATACCTTGTTCATTTGTGGTTGATTATGATGGTAATCGAGTTGAGCATCTCCCTTATGTAGAGTTTGTATACAACAATATCTATCATTCTTGCATTGGGATGGCCCCTTTTCTGGCATTGTATGGTAGGAGGTGTGTTATCCTATTAGGTGGTTTGAGCTTAGTGAGGTAGATATGTTTTGACTAGATTTGGTTAATTTGTCTATGGAGAAGGTAATGGTGATTCGGGATAGGCTTTAGCCTGGCTAAAGTCTCCAAAAGTCTTATGAGGATGTAAGGTATTGGGAATTGATGTTTGAGGTTGGGAATAGGGTATTCCTACAGTGTATTCCATGAAGGGAGTAATGATATTTGAGATAAATGGGAATCTCAGTCCCAGTTATGTTAGTCCTTATGTAGTATTGAGGAGGATTGGTAATGTAGCGTATGAATTGGAGATGCCTTCTAGGTTAAGATCCATTCATTCGGTATTCCATATCTCTACATTGAGAAAGATTATAAGTATTCCTTTATCAGTTGTCTTTTGGAAGGATTGGGTATCTTAGATTCTTTTTCTTATATAGAGATCCCAGTTGAGATCTTGGATAGGCAGGTGCATTGGTTGCGGACCAAGGATGTAAATTCGGTTAAGGTTCAATGACAGAACCATAGGGTGGAAGAAGTTACTTGGGAAATGGAAGAGGACATAAATTCTAAGTATCTACATTTGTTTTTTTGCTCGGGATATTCATGCGGAAGGTATGTGTTCTTTATCACATCTTTTTTTTTCTAACTGGGATAAAGGAAGGTTGATTTCCTTGCATCTTTGTTTTCTCACTTAGTTAAAGGTTAGAAAGGTTATGTTGGGGTATAATTCATGCTTGTACTACAATGTCCTTTATTCGGGGATGAATGATCCTAGTGGGGGAGACAGAAACACACTGGGTTTTGACCCTAAGAAAATTTCTCTATTTTTGGCTTCTAGACATCATACGACTTGGGGTACTTCTCGTATGATATGGTATGGTTTGGTTTGTCTTGGTATTATGGTGATCAGTGTGGTTTGGATGGTTTCTGTATAAAGTACATTTAAATACATGTCATATGTTAGGGTATGAATGTTAAGGTGTCAATCGTATATTGCCCTAAGTTTAGTTTAGGTATTTCTATTCTCCCTTGGGTACAATTTCATGGTACTAAAGGTATGGTTGGGTACAGTTTCGATTTTGTGGTCATATGTTGTACAATGTTGGGGTCGAAGAGGAGGCCTAGGGTATGATAAAAGGTTTCCACGCATACCCTAGGGTACAACTGGTATAAGGTGGTCATACCATCCTATGCAGATTTTAAGATGTTTAAGTTGGGGATAATCTAGACATTTCTCCTCTTAACCTCTTGAGTCCCCATAACTTATAACCCTCTTGGTACATTATTTAACCTATTTGCAATCATTCAAACTCTCTTAAAACACACTCAAGTTCTCTCAAGGCAGTTGGGTCAAGGAAGGCTAGGGTTTTATCAATAGAATTAATTTGGGGCTTTCAAGGATGATTTCTCTCTGTCATCTTCGTAATCTAAGGAATTTTACTCCTCCCTCATTGTGAGTTCTAACTAAAGGCATGTTTTATAAATTGTTTAAATGGCATAAATATTGTATAGTTTTTGGCTTTCGAATACATGTTGAAGGTTTTGGTTGCAATGGTTGGTTATGGCTTTCCCATGTCTTTTACTTATGGTTTTCATATTATTATGGTAGTTTGAACATTTGGCTGCCTGGTAATGGTTAATTGGTACATGGTTTTTTCCTTGGAAACAATATGCCACCAACATGATTGATAAAATGCCTATGAGAATATTTGTGGTTAAATTGTGGGACTTTCATTGAACTATGCAAGGTATAACTTGGTAATGGAAACCTAAATGGTATAAATTGTTTAAATGGTTTAGAACAGTTAAATGGTAAGGTCTTGGTGTTATGGTTGGTATAATTGAAAGCCTTGTTGGGTACATGAGAATCACCCAAGCAAATTCAATAATGATTACTTATGGGCTACTTGGGGTTCCCCCAAGTCAACTTGATAATGTAATCTATGGGAACCTAGAAATCCCTTACTTAAAATGGATAGCAGAGGACATTGCTTGCAAGCTATAGATGGCATGACAATACCACTACTTAGAGATTTTGTTAATAATAAATGGAATGGTGGTTTGTCTGTGTGGTAATGGTTTTAATTGGGCTATAATATTAGGGTGTGATAGATAATCGTGAAGTTGTGAGTCCAATGGACGGACAATGGAAACTCGTAACTACTGCCATGACAATTGGTAATGGAGACCATATATGATACTTATGAGGTACATGGGAATTCCCTAAGTATACTTGTATATATGTATCATGGAGAGCAAAGGGTACAAGGGAATTCCTTACTCTTATGGTGTCTCCAATTCGTGCATCTACACGCATCGAGGGCCATCCAGGGAGTAACACTGGACCCATATATCTTTTGGGTGGATTATGATGGTTAAGCTACACATACCCAAGTTAATGGTTTAAAAGGAATACTTAACCCGATTCCCTTCCCAGCATGGTTATATATATGTATGTATGGTTGTGAATGCGTATAGTTGATTTACTTGGTTTTAAATGTTGGCAATATTTTATCTTTATCCTAAGAGCATGCTAACATTTACTAGCTAACCTATCTTTGTTTTGCTGTATTCCCACGCGATGCAGGAATCGACTGTTCTACTCCTCATGCTTAGTGAGCAGATTTGGGATCAGCTATTGGATTAAAGTGGTGAGATTCCATATTTTAGAAGGCTCTTTTTTATATAGATGTTTTTATATATCTTAGTTAATTCATAGACATTGATTTTTTCTATGGTTGGTGGAATGTCCCAACCGTATATTGTTTTACTTTCGGTTAGAGGATTTGTGGGACTACTATGGGTTGATATAGGCGGTGTCTGTAGTGGTGTCAGCCTTAATATTTACATCGATATTTGGGCTGATATCATTTGTCCATCCTATTATGATATGGACGCATACTTTGTGATTGTTTTGGTTTTGGTATAGTTATTGGCTGGGTATTGCATGGTTGGACTTTCTTGGGTAGGTCATGGTTATAGACCTTTTCTAGAATTTGAAATTGTACAAAACTCATTCTTTTAATATGCTCAAAATCCATTCGACTCAGGGTACGCATTTGGCGGATTGGGTTGAGTATGGGGCGTGGCCCCCGATCCAGGTTGGACTTGGGATGCCAATTATGACAAGGCCTCAATTCGGGTTGTGTCAAAAACATACCCAATATAGTAGCCATATGGTAGTGGTATTTCTCCCACTATAGCGTCATTAACGAGGTAGTAACTCTGGACACTCCCAATTTTTCCAAAGTTTAGAACCCACTCATAGATTTTAACATCCCACACTAATCTCTTCACTTCAGCACTATTTTTAATGTTTTAGGTATCGAATTCTATTTTGAAAGTTTTTCTGGGCTATTATGCCCCTTATCTATAATTATATCACCTTAATTTAATCAAACACACCCCTCGACCCACTAAGTATCTCTACACACAACATATTTTCATTGGAACCAACCTTAGCCTACAACTTTATCAACTATCTTCCTATGAAAAACTCTATCTAGACAGATAAACCCTAAAAAATCCTATAGCAAACAAAACATTATCAAACTCCACACCATACTTTCCACTCAAGAAATATTATTTTTGAGTCTTTTCACACTTCCATGATCAACACAAAAAAATAAATCATCTAGAGAACAACACCAACAAACATATCACTCTGAGCCTCAATTTACATTCTCCACCATAACTTAGACTAATCTATTCGACCCTCAATGATCAATCATTTATAAACAACCTACCCCTCAGTTATCACATAAGGACAAATTATACTAGTTTTGACCCATAACTAACTTACGATTAGTTAAATTACTGACTCAATATACATTAACCAATAAAAGAGCAATAATAA
Organism: Capsicum annuum; assembly: GCF_002878395.1. NCBI lineage: Eukaryota > Viridiplantae > Streptophyta > Magnoliopsida > Solanales > Solanaceae > Capsicum > Capsicum annuum. The sequence continues at coordinate 29,025,033 of NC_061120.1, read as the reverse complement.
CAAAGTATTATTGTGTAACAATCAGAAGGATATGACTATGCATAAACACATCTAATAAATACAATCCTGAATCGACTCTATAACTAAGGATCATTAGTTATAATGAAGCTTACATATTCCACAATCCTAAGCAATTTAATTATACCACATTCAAGGAATACTATCAACGTCTAATTACTCTAACACTATAATCATTTAAGCAATGTCAAACCATAATCAGCCAATTATATGTCATTTTATAAATCAACACAAGAGTTATTTGTGTTACAAATAGGCAACCACAATTCATAAAATCAAGAACATAACTAACAACAAATGACTAACTCAATATTTTATAACTAGTGACTCTAAGTTCCACTTTGCCTCAATTGTTCTTTAAATAGGCATCAATAGAAATTATACCTTCCAATTATACCAATAGCCCAGATAGCTCATGATTCTAATTAACAAACTCCAAAACCACCAAGTTAATTAAAGTGTAACATTTATATCTATATATCTATATGTCACCTCAAACAGACAACAACACCCAAATTAGAAATTTACTTACCAATACTTAATATATTATCAGCTACATTATTCAACTTAAATTTATTTAATGGACAGTCCAATCTCCAACAAATATTTGGCCCAATCTCCAAAAAATATTTGAACCACAAATTAAAGCGAAAGTTATAAAAAATTCAAAATAAAAACAAATTATCTTAAAACAGCTATCCCAAATAACATTTTTAGTAGCCATACCAGTTAATACCATCAAGTCAATGAACAATTGCAATCAGATCTTATAATATAATCAAAATAGTTACAACCAAGCAATACCATCACAATTTACATGACAATAATAAGTCCAAGCTCTTATGGATAGATACCAAATGAAAACAACAAGGTTTTAATTGCGAACATATTAAGATACGAATTGGAATTGACTGGATTCTAATTTGTGGTAGCATAGATACCAACTGGATTTGGGATGATTCCAATTGACCCTCACCCAGAAAGTCAACAACTAAGGTAGTATGATAGGAAAGAAGAAAGAAAAACAATTCTTTAAACACTTCATAACTGTCTGAGTATTTGATGTGGACATTAACACTCTAATCTAATGGATTTATTTAACATGTGATTTTGTACTTAGAGGCCGATAACCTAGGTTATGATACCAACCGTCAAGACCCAATTAATCAGAACGTGAGAGGACCTACTCTGATCCACCAAGAGAAGAGAACCTTTACCATCCTTTTTAAAATACGTGTAGAAGTTTAACGAATTATATTATGGATCTCAAATTTTAATCAATTGTAACACCCTAGGTTTTTGGTCCTTGAAAATTTCTAAAATTTTATCCTCACTGTCTTATTTATGACCTATCCTATAAATCATGGGAGTCTCGAAGGGTCTTATGGACTAAACAGTAAGTGTGTGACTAAGTTCTAATCTAAGTACGAGTGTCTCAGTAAGAGTCATAAGTATTCATTACGAGTCATTGGGTGCAAATTCTTGAATGTCAGCGTTTACCTAAATAGATTTTGAGTTAACTACAACTATACCGTATAAGTCATAAGGTCTCATTACGAGTAGTGTTAGTTGAGTTGTAGGGTCAACAGTGTGTGGCTTCCCTGAAAACTATCTTGGTTACGACTCGTGATAATGAGTCATAATGAAACTTTATGAGTCGTATAGTGACCCATAATCACTGACGACTAAATTTCAGATTTTTAGTTGAGGGAAATTTGGATAATTCCCTCCTTAACCAAAGAAAATCCCATATTTTTAAATTACTTAATAGGGGTTATTTCTCATTCATAGCATAACCGAACACTTCTAAAAACTCTCTCAAATCTCTTAAGCAGCCATACTTAGGGTTTCCAAGAGGAATATCATCTAAGGACTCAAGGGTGGAATTCACTCCACAAACTTGGTATTTTAGGAATGTCACTCCTCCCTAATTGCTAATTGGTAAAGGCATAGGTTTATAGGTTGTGCATGCATATGGTTGGGTTACTTGGTTTTAAAGGTTGGCATTCTTTTATCCTTTATCTTGGTTCGAAACAAAATTCTAAACAATGAAACCTTGAAAATAAGAAAATAAGCCAAAAATCTAAACAAACTATCTGATTACCCAACCGATAGTTTCATTATGTTAGAAATAACCTATAGCCCTTGTGGGAAGGCTCAAAATTCTTGAAATTGAAGTAAATCAAGGAAACAACCTAGAGGTTCATTACAAACTTACTATATATAGTACACTATCTCGTGAAAATGAGTTGATAGAAGCTTACCTTGATGCCGAACCTCAAATACTTGCATCACCCACAAATCATCTATTTTTGCTTCACAATTCCTAAATGACAATACACTATAAAAATAGTAATCTGTACATCATATGAAGGAAAATGACACACATATTGCTATTTTAAGGATCGATTCAAAATTCGAGTCAAGAATGGGCCCCTGGGGTCCTCAAGCAAAATCTAAAATTAAATTCATCATAATGTCCCTTGAAGGAAAACAAAATAGTTGAGCACAAATGGAGAGTAAATCAGGTCTTAAATAAACCCTTTAAGTTTAGAAATTCTAATACCTAAATCGATGAATTTATAAGGAAATGATGGAATTCAATGGGGAAAAGTAATGGAAAATGACCAAGGAGTGTTGAATTAACTTACCTTAGCTTAATGGATGATTGCCACAATATCCCTATTCCATATCTCTCAAAAATAGTGAAAATATATTGAGAAATTGAGGGGAAAATAAGGTGAAAAAGGTGATGTAACACTAACGGGATTTACTTAAGCTATCAAATGAACTATTAAGCAATCCACAATGACAGCTTGGGCCTTCTTTTAAGTGCCGAGGTCTTTGCTTAAGTGACTAGGGGTACCATGGCTGGTCGCTTGATCATTTAAGCGATCAAAGTGTCTCTTAAGAAATCGCAGTTACTGATGCTAGGCACCGGATATTACTAAGTCCAAATGGACTCCGGTCAGATACTAGAGATTCATTCAGAACATCGTGCATATAAACGAACTATGCTACCATACTGAATTCAAAGTTCTAAACTTATGAAACCTTCAAAATATTTATTCAAGATTGCTTTAACTAAATGTGGGGCCCACATTTGTAGTTTTATTTTTTTATATATTCTATCCAATAGCTCAAAATAAGTCTGGAAGACTTGAGACTTGAACTAGGGGTCCTCCTATCCTAAAATCAATATTCTGAATAAATAGCTCTTTCAAAATTCTTATCAGAGTTCGTCTGCTAGGATTCCTGATTCAAGACTAACTCCTAAATAACGAAAGCTCTAAAATCAAAAAATGATCCTAAAAATTAAACGAACTATCCAATAAATGAAATAACAATTTTGTAAGTCATTAATGACCCGTAGCCACTGTGGGAAGTCTCAAAATGCTAAAAATATGTGCAAATTAAGGAGATGACCTAGAGAGTAATTACAAACCTCTATTAGAAAAATCCCTACTTTGGAATGGATGACCACTGAACTCACCTTGACAACATATCCTCTTAGCACCACAAGTATGGTTACCCTCAAAAATAGTTTCAATCAACATTGAAAGAGAAATATTACTCTAAAAAGAACCACTTGATACCACTAGTGAGTTTTTGCCAAATGATGGCAACCATTGAAACCCTTAACAAACATCCTGATCTACTTAGACCTTACCAAGATATGAGTAGTGGCTTGCTAGGATGATGTGTGAAAATAGGCCTTAGACTCATCAATGAGTTATTGTTCTTGTTAAAGTCTAAGAATAAAACTTTGAGAACTCATGGTGGGATAACAATAAAATTCGGTGAAAACTAAATAATTACTATATAAAGATGTCTATAATGACCCAATTCTTTCTATAAAAACTTCACTATTATGGGATCTTCTTACTTAGTGCCGCTGACCATTATTGACTCCCACAAGAGCTAAAAAATAAAACAACTAGTTTTGACCTTTAGAAAATATCTTGGTTTGTTGGGTTCTAGACATCATACGACTAGGGGTACTTCTCGCATGATGTGGTAAGTTTAATTTGTCCTGGTCATATAGTGACCAGTATGGGTTGGATGGTTTCCGTCCTAGGTACGATTGGAATATGTAAGTCATATGTTAGGGTACGAATGGTAAGGTGTCAATCGTATATTGCCAAAAATTTAGTCTAGAGGATTTTATTCTATCTAGGGTACAATTTGATGGTACAAATTATATGATTAGGTATAGTTTAACTTGGGTGGTCTTATGTTAGACACTGTTGGGGTCCAAGGGGAGGCCTAGGGTACGAGATAAGGGTACCATTTGTACCCTAGGGTATGATTGGTATGGGATGGTAAACCATCCTACAGGGATTTTATGAAATTTAAGTTAGGGGTAATATGGATATTTCCCCTCTTAAAATCTAAGGCCCCATGAAGTATAACCCTCTTGAGATATCATTTAATCTATTTTTAATCATTCAGACTCGCTCAAAACACTCTTAAATTTTATCAAGGATCTTGGGTCGAGGAAGGCTAGGGTTTCATGAATAGGATAAATTTAGGGCTTACAAGGGTGATTTCTCTCCATCATCTTCATTATCTAAGGCATCTTACTCCTCCCTCTTTGTTAGTTACAACTAAAGGCATGTCTTATGAATTGTTTTCTTGGTATTCATGTTGTATGGTTTTAGGTTTTTAAATACATGTTGGGGGATTTGGTTACAATGGTTGGTTATAGGTTTCCTATGTCTTTTACTTATGGTTTTCATATTATTATCGTGGTTTGAACATTTGGTTGCATAGAAATGGTTAGTTGGTACATGGTTCTGTCTTTGGAAACACTATGCCCCCAACATGTTTGATAAAATGCCCGTGATAATGTTTTTGGTTAAATTGGTAGGCTTTCATTGAACTATGCATGGTATAACTTGATAATGGAACCCTAAATGGTATAAATGGTTTAGAATATCTAAATATTAAGGTCTTGGTGGTTATGGTTGGTCTAATTGATAGCCTTGTGGGGTACAATAGAATCCCCCAAGAAAACTTAATAATGATCACTTGTGGGGTAAATTGGATTCCCCCAAGTCAACTTAATAATGTAATCTATAGGTACATGAGAATCCTTTTCTTAAAAAGGATGGATAAGGATATTGCTTGCAATCTAAACAAAATAACGATATCACAACTTATAGCCTTGGTTAATAATATATGGAATGGTGATTTGGTTATGCGGTAATAGTTTTGACTAGGCAATAATGGCAGGGAGTGATAGCAAACCCTGAATATGTGAGTCTGGTGGACATACACTAGAAAATCATGTTGCTGACCTAAGTATTAATCGTAGCAAGAATATATGATACATACGGGGTACTCAGGAATTCTCTAAGTACACATTTACATAGTTATCATAGAGAGAGAACGGTATGTAGGAAGCCCCTACTCTTATGGTTTCTTCAGTTCGTACATCTACACGCATTCAGCCCCATCCAGGGGTTAACACTAGACCCATATAGCCCGTGGATGGATTATGATGATTAAGCTACATATACCCATTTTAATGGTTTTAATGGCATGCTAAACCCGATTTTCTTCCCTGGTTTGGTTATATATATGTATGTATGCTTATGAATAGATATGGTTTGTTTACTTGGTTTTAAAGGTAGGAACTATTTTATTCTTTTGCTGAGTGCATGCTAGAATTCACCCACTAACCCATCTTTGGGAGGCTATATCGCACGCGATGCAGGAAGCGGCTGTTGTACTTCTCTTTCTTAATAATCAAATTAGAGATGAGCTATTGGATTGAAATACTGAGCTTATATATTTTTAAAGGCTCTATTTCATGTCATAGATGTTTTTACATACTTTGGTTATTCCATAGACATTGGTTTTGGCTATGGTTGGGGTCATATCCAAACTGGATATTGTTTTACTTTAGGTTGTTGGCTTTATGGGACTACTATGGGTTGGTATGGGTGGTGTCAGTAGTGGTGTTAGCCTTAGTATTGGCATTGTTATTGGGGCTTATACTATTTTACACTATTTATGATTGTTCCATCCTATTATGCTATAGACTCATTCTGGATGATTGTTTTGCTTTTGGTATGGTTCGTGGTTGGGTATTGGATGGTTGGATTTTACTTGGTTGGTCACAATTTTGGACCTATCCAAAAGTCTAGAATTATATAAAATGGTATTTTTTTACATATATGAAATTCATAGGACTCAGGATATACTATTGGCAGATTGGGGGTATCGAGGGTGGAGAAGGAAATAAAAAAGTAGGATTAGGTGGGTAAATGGCAGCGTTAAGAGGTTTAGGTTCTTTGAGCAGGGTGGAAAACAAAAAAGTGGTTGGGATGGTTGTAAGTAGCCAAAAAAGAAGGTGTAGAGTTCTAGTTCTTTCTCCATAGCTAGTGCTCCTTACTCAAAGCAGTTAGGTAATAGGCATCAGTAGGGTGGTGACAACTTTAGGTCATAAGGTGCCCAATTTTAGGATAGTAGGGCTTAGTCAGCTTCATTATGTCCTTTTTATAGGTTCTGTAATTGGTTACATCGGGGTTTATGTCATGATAGGAGGGACTGGTGCATTTAATATGGTCAGTCAGTCCATATGCTTAGAAATTATCCAGTTGGTAAGGTTGCTTCAGGATCGGACAAGGTTTCAGTTGCCTCTTCATCTATTTCGGCACCCAGGGGTCTTGCTTCTACAGTTGTTTCTTCTTCTAGTGCCAGTACATACTAGAAGATGTTATATGTTCTCACTACTAGATAGGAGCCTGAGGCATCATAGGATATTATGACTGGTACATTACAACTCTTTTCTTGTGACATGTATTGTTTACTCGATCTGGAGTCCACACTCTCTTATATGACCTTATTTATGCCTGTGTACTTTGGTTTTGATCTTGAGGTTATCTCAAATCCTTTTTCTATTTCTAACCCGATAGTTGCCTCTATGGTTGCTAAAAGAGTTTATAGGGGGTGTGTAGTATTTGTTGGTCGTAAAGAGACTTTGTTGGATTTGTTCCAATTGGAATTGATGGATTTTGATATCATTCAGGGGATGCATTGGTTACACTCGTACTACGCATCCTTAGATTGTCAGATCCGTAAGGTTGTCTTTAAGTGCCATAGTGAACCGATTATTGAATTGGAGGGTGGTTCACTAACTCTTAAGAGAAAGTTTATATCATATCTTTCACCTTGGAGGTTCATCTCTAAAGGGTGTCTCTATAATTTGGTCCAGGATAAAGACTCTAACTTGGATAAGTTTCGGTGGTGAATGAGTTTCCTAATGTCTTTCGGATGATCTTCTTGGTGTACCTCTGGATAGAGAGATTGAGTTTTGGATTGATTTAGTTCTGTACGCTCATTTAATATCTCTTCCTCCTTATAGAATGACTCTGACTGAGTTGAAGGAACTCAAGGAGAAACTTAAGGATTTTTTGGATACAGGTTTTATTCGTACTATTGTGTCCTCGTGATATGCACTAGCGTTATTCGTGCATATGAAAGATGGTTCCCATCGGATGTGTATAGACTATGGGCAGTTGAATGAAATGATAGTTTAGAACAAGTGTCCTCTTCCAAGGATAGATGACTTATTTGATCAGTTGCAAGGTGTAATTTTTTTTCTAAAATTGACCTTCGGTCAGGGTATCATCATCTTAAGATTAAGGAGGTTGATATTCCTAAGACGACATTCCGTACGTGGAATGGGTACTTTATGTAGTTGGTTATGTCAATTGGTTTGACCAATGCCCCGGCGACATTCATGGATTTGATTAATAGGGTCTTCCATCTATTTTTGGATCTGTTTGTTATTGTGTTCATAAATGACATCCTAGTATATTCTAAGAGTGGGGTGGATCATTCTAATAACGTTCGTATGATATTACAAACCTTTAAAGAGCAGCAGTTGTATTCCAAATTCTCAAAATTCAAATTTTTGTTGAACGCTGTCACTTCTCTAGGTCATATTATTTTCTAGTGAGAGGATCATGGTGGATCCACAAAAGGTGGCGGTGGTTGAAAAGTGGACTAGAACCATAACTCCAATCAATATACGAAGCTTCTTGGGTTTGGCTGGGTATTGTAGGAAGTTTGTGGAGATTTTTTTTATGATAGCAACCCCATTGACTAAGTTGACTCAGAAGAAAGTAAAGTTCTCTTGGTCGGATGCTTATGAGGGTATTTTTGAGAAGCTGAAGGATAAGCTAACTTCGACTAGTGTTGACTTTACAATGAGGGATTTGTGGTTTCTTATGATGCATCTAGAGTGGGAATTTTGTGTGTTATAATGCAGCATGGTAAGGTGATTGCCTATGCTTCTAGACAATTGAAGGTGCATGAGACAAACTATCCTACTCATGATATGGAACTTTTAGCCATAGTTTTTGTATTGAAAATATGGCGGCACTATTTATATGGAGTGCATATTGAAATCTTTTCTGATCATAAGAGTCTTCGGTATGTGTTCACTCAAAAAGTGCATAACCTCAAGCACAGGAGATCGCTTGACCTTCTCAAGGACTACGACATGAGTCTTCACTACCATCCAGGTAAGTCTAATGTTATTGCTGATGATTATAGCAAGTTGTTCGTTGGGAGCTAAGCTCATGTGTATAAGGAGAGGCCGGAGTTCTTGAAGGAAATTAACCACTTGTCTAATCTTGGAGTTTTCCTTTTTAATTCCAAGAATGGTGGTGTATTGGTACAGAAAGTGGTATGGTCATCTCTTGGTGAAGAGATAAAAGAGAAATAAATGCTAGCTCCGATCTTGATAAAAATCAAGGGTGATATAGGTGGGAAAAAGTCAATGGTACTTGTGATCAATCGTAATGGCACCTTGCGGTACCAAGAGAGGCTATGTTTCCCTGATTTTGATGGTTTTCATGAAAGGATATTGGTTAAGGTGCATCAATTATGCAACGATGTACATCCATTTTTATGTAAATGTATCATGATCTCAAGGAAAGGTGTTGGTGGAAAGGTATGAAGAACGATATGGTTCATTTTGTGGCAAAATGACTGGTGTGACAATAAGTGAAAGTTTAGCACATAAGGCCTGGAGGCTTGTATTGGGAAATTGAATTGCTAGCAGAGAAATAGGAAGTGATCAATATGGATTTCATTATTAGTATCCTCGGTGTCAGAAATAATTTGATTTGATTTAGGTTATAGAGAATAGGATGACAAAGTCAGCTCACTTCTTGCTAGTGAAGACTAACGTTTTAGATGAGGAATATACAATGTTGTATCCTCATAAGAGTGTAAAGTTTCATGGGGTACATATTTCAATTATCTTTAATTGTGGTACACAATTTTAATCCCAGTTTTGGCATTCGTTTAAGAAGGGGTTGACTACTAATATTTGTCTTAGTACTACCTTTCACCCATAAATTATGGAAAAGTAGAGAGAACTATTTAGACATTGGAAAATATGCCTTGTTTATGTGTGATTGATTATGGTGGTAATTGAGTTGAGCATCTCCCTTATGTAGAATTTTCTTACAATAATATCTATCATTCTAGCATTGGGATAGCCCCTTTTAAGTTATTGTATGGTAGGAGGTATGATATCTTATTGGGTAGTTTAATCCTAGTGAGGTAGATATATTTGGCCAAGATTTGGTTTATTAGGCTATGGAGAAGGTAAAGGTGATTTGGAATAGGCTTAAGCCTTCTCGAAGTCTCCAAAACTCTTATGCAGATGTAAGGAGTAGAGAATTAGAGTTTGAGGATGGTAATAGGGTGTTCCTATAGTATATTCCATTAAGGGAGTAATGCAATTTGGGAAAAAGAGGAATCTCTGTCCCAGTTATGTCAGTCCCTATGTTGTTTTGAGAAGGATTGGTAATGTAGTGTATGAATTTGAGATTCCTTCTAGCTTAAACTCCATTCATCCAGTATTCCATGTCTCTATGTTGAGAAAGTGTGTAGGTCATCCTTCAGCGGTTGTTCCTTTTGAAGAATTGGGTATCTCAGATTATCTATCTTATGAAGAGATCCCAATTGAGATCTTGGATCTGTAGGTTTAGTGGTTCCATACAAAGGATGTAGCTTTGGTTAAGGTTTTATCATAGAACCACAAGGTGGAAGAAGTTACTTGGGAAATAGAAGAGGACATAAGGTCCTAGTTTTTGCATTTGTGTTTTGCTCTGGATATTCGTGCGAAAAGTATGTGTTCTTGATCACATCTTTGTTTTCTAAATGGGTTAAAGAAAGGTTGGTTTCCTTACATTTTTGGTTTCTGACTTGGTTAAAGGTTAGAATGGTTATGTTGGGGTGTAATTCGTGCTTGTACTACCCTGTCCATCATTCGGGGATGAATGATCCTAGTCAGGGAGAAAGAAACACCATGGATTTAGACCCTGAGAAAATTTCTTTATTTTTGGCTTCTGGACATAATATGACTTGGAGTACTTCTCGTATGATGTCGTATAGTTTTGTTGGTCTTGGTGGTATGGTGACCAGTGTGTGTTGGATAGTTTCTGCTCAAAGTACAGTTTAAATATATGTCATATGTTAGGGTACGAAGGCTAAGGTATCAATCATATATTACCCGAAGTTTAGTTTAGGTGATTCTATTCTGCTAGGGTACGATTTCATATTACTAATGGTATGGCTGGGTAAGGTTTTTGTGGTCATATGTTGTACAATGTTGGGGTCCAAGGTGAGGCCTAGGGTATGAGATAAGTTTACAACTCATACCTTAGGGTACGATTGGTATAGGGTGGTTATACCATCCTGCGGGGATTTTAAGGAGTTTAAGTTAAGGGTAATCTAGACATTTCCCCTCTTAACCTCTTAAGGACCCACGACTTATAACCCTCTTGGGACATCATTTAACTTATTTGCCATCACTAAAACTCTCTTAAAACACTCTCAAGTTCTCTCAAGGATCTTGGGTCAAGGAAGGCTAGGGTTTCATCAATACTATCAATTTGGGGCTTTTATGGGTGACTTCTCTCTGTCATTTTTGTAATCTAAGGAATGCTACTACTCCTTCATTGTTAGTTTAAACTAAAGGCTTGTTTTATGAATTGATTTCACGGCATAAATATTGTATGGCTTTAGTGTTTCAAATACATGTTGAGGGTTTTAGTTGCAATGGTCGGTTATGGTTTTATAATCTCTTTTACTTATGGTTTTCATATTATTATGGTTGTTTGAGCATTTGGATGCATGTTAATGGTTAATTGGTACATTGTTTTGGCTTTGGAAACAATATGCCACCAACATAATTGATAAAATGCATATGAGAATGTTTTGGGTTAAAATGTGGGACTTTTAATGAACTATGCAAGGTATAACTTGGTAATTGAACCTAAATAGTATAACTAGTTTAAATGGACTGGAATAGTTAAATGGTAAGGTCTTAGTGGTTATGGTTGGTCTAATTGGAAGCCTTGTTGGGTACATAAGAATCCCCCAAGCAAACTTTATAATGATTACCTGTGGGCTACGTGGGGTTAACCCTAGTCTACTTGATAATGTAATCTATGGGAAGCTAGGAATCCCTTGCGTAAAAAGGATGTCAAAGGACATTGCTTGGTTATGCCTCTTCATATATTCCTGCACCCAGGGGTATTGCTTTGACGTTTGTTTCTTTTTTTGGTGTCGACACATGCTGGAATAGGTTATATTTTCTCATGACATGTATTGTTTACTCGATCCAGAGTCCACTCCCTTTTGTGTGTCCCTATTTGTGTCTTTGTACTTTGGTTTTGATCCCGAGGTTATTTCAAATCCTTTTTCTATTTCTAACTCGATAGTTGACTCTATGGTTGCTAAAAGAGTTTATAGGGGGTGTGTTTTGTTTGTTGGTAGTAAGGAGACTTTGTTGGATTTGTTCAAATTATAATTGGTGGATTTTGATGTCATTCTAGGGATGCATTGGTTAAACTCGTACTACTCATCCTTAGATTGTCGGATTCATATGGTTGTCTTTAAGTTCCATGGTGAACCAATTACTGAATGGGAGGGTGGTTCCCTAGCTCTTAAGGGAAAGTTTATATCATATCTTTTAGCTTAGAGGTTAATCTCTAAAGGGTGTCTCTATAATTTGGTCTTGGATAAGGACTCTAACTCGGAAGGTCCTTCTTTCCATTCGACTTCAGTGGTGAATGAGTTTCCTGATGTCTTCTGGATGATCTTCTTGGTGTTCCTCCGGATAGGGTGATTGAGTTTTGGATTGATTTAGTTCTGTACACTCATTCGATATCTATTCCTCCTTATAGAATGACTCCGATTGAGTTGAAGTAACTCAAGGAGAAACTTAAGGATTTTTTGGATATCGATTTCATTCGTCCTAGTATGTCCTCGTGGTATGCACTAGCGTTATTCATGCATATGAAAGATGGTTCCCTTCGGATGTATATAGACTATCGATAGTTGAATAAAATGATAGTTAAGAGCATGTGTCCTCTTCCAAGGATAGATGACTTATTTGATCAGTTACAAAGTACAAATTTTATTTCTAAAATTGACCTTTGGTCAAGGTATCATCAGCTTAAAAATAAGGAGGTGGATATCCCTAAGACGACACTTCGTACTCGGTATGGGAACTTTAAGTTATTGGTTATATCATTTGGTTTGACTAATGCCCCGACGATATTCATGAATTTGATGAATAGGGTCTTCCATATGTTTTTAGATCTTTTTGTTGTTGTGTTCATAAATGACATCATAGTATATTCTAAGAGTGAGGTGGATCATTCCAATAACATTCGTGTGGTATTACAAATCTTGAAAGAACAGACGTTGTATGCTAAATTCTCAAAATTCAAATTCTGGTTGAACGTTGTCATTTCTCTGGGTCATATTATTTTCTAGTGAGGGGATCATGGTTGATCCACAAAAGGTGGCAGTGGTTAAGAAGTAGACTACACCCATAACTCCAACCAATATTTAGAGCTTCTTAGGTTTGGCTGTGTATTGTAGGAAGTTTGTAGAGAGTTTTTTATGGTAGCTACCCCATTGACTAAGTTGATTTAGAAGAAGGTAAGTTCTCTTGGTCAGATGCTTATGAAGGTACTTTTAAGAAGCAGAACGATAAGATAACTTCGACTATAGTTTTGACTTTGCCTGAAGGCAATGACGGATATGTGGTTTATTGTCATGCATCTCTAGTGGGACCTGTGTGTGTTCTAATGCAGTATGGTAAGGTGATTGCCTATGCTTCTAGACAGTTGAAGGTGCATGAGAGAAACTATTCTACTCATGATTTGGAACTTTTAGCCATAGTGTTTATGTTGAATATCTGGCGGCACTATTTATATGGAGTGCATGTGGAAATCTTTTCTAATCATAAGAGTTTGTAATATGTGTTCACTCAAAAAGTTCATAACCTCAAGCAGAGGAGATGGCTTAATCTTCTCAAGGACTATAACATGAGTCTTCACTACCATCCAGGTAAGGCTAATGTTGTTGTTGATGATCATAGCAAGTTGTTCATTGGTAGCTTAGCTCGTGTGTATAAGGAGAGGCGAGAGTTCTTGAAGGAAATTCACCGCTTGTCTAATCTTGGAGTTTACCTTTTTTATTCCAAGAATGGTGGTGTGTTGGTACAGGAAGTGGTTTGGTATTCTCTTGGTGTAGAGATAAAAAAGAAATAAATGCTAGATCCCATCTTGATAAAAATCAACGGTGATGTAGGTAGGAAAAAGGCAATGGTACTTAAGATCAATGGTGATGGCATCTTGCGGTACCACGAGAGGCTATGTTTTCCTGATGTCGATGGTTTGCATGAAATGATATTGGCTAAGGTACATCAACTGCTCTACGTTGTACATTCGTTTCGATGAAAATATATCATGATCTCAAGGAGACGTATTGGTGGAAAGGTATGAAAAAGGATGTGGTTCATTTTGTGGCCAAATGATTGGTGTGAAAATAAGTGAAAGTTTAGCACATGAGGCCTAGAGGATTGTATCGAGAAATTGAGTTTCCAGGATAGAAATAGGAATTGATCAACATGGATTTCATTATTAGTATTCCTTGGTGTCAGAACCAATTTGATTCAATTTAGGTTATATACGATAGGATGAAAAATTCAACTCAGTTCTTGCCAGTAAGGACTAATTTTTTAGATGAGGAATATGCGATGTTGTATCCTCATGAGAGTGTAAAGTTTCATGGGGTACGTATTTCAATTATCTTTAATCGTGGTACACAGTTTTCATCCCACTTTTGGCGGTTTTTTTTGAAGGGGTTGAGTACTAATGTTTGTCTTAGTACTGCTTTTAACCCACAGATGATGGAAAAGTAGAGAGAACTATTTAGACATTGGAAAATATGCCTTATTTATGTGTGATTGATTATGGGGGTAATTGAGTGGAGCATCTTCCTCATGTAGAATTTTCTTACAACAATATCTATCATTCTAGCATTGGGATAACCCCATTTAAGTGATTGTATGGTAGAAGGTATGATATCCTATTGGGTAGTTTGAGCCTAGTGAGGTAGATATGTTTGGCCCGAATTTGGTTTATTAGGCTGTGGAGAAGGTAAAGGTGATTAGGGACAGGCTTAAGCTTGCCCAAAGTCTCCAAAAGTCTTATGCAGATGTAAGGCGTAGAGAATTGGAGTTTAAGGTTGGGAATAGGGTGTTCCTAAAGTATATTCCATGAAGGGAGTAATGTGGTTTGGGAAAAAGGGGAATCTCAGTCCCAGTTTTGTTAGTCCCTATGTTATTTTGAAAAGGATTGGTAATATAGCGTATGAATTGGAGATTCCTTCTAGATTAAGCTCGATTCATCCAGTATTCCATGTCTTTATCTTTAGAAAGTGTGTAGGTCATCCTTCAGCGGTTGTTCCTTTGGAAGGATTGCGTATCTCAGATTGTCTATCTTATGGAGAGATCTCGGTTGAGATCTTGGATCGGAAGGTTCAGTGGTTTCATAAAATGGATGTAGCTTTGGTTAGGGTTTTATCGTGGAACCATAATGTGGAATAATTTACTTGGGAAACAGAAGAGGACATGAAGTCTTAGTATCCATATTTGTGTTTTGCTCTTGATATTCGTGCGGAAGGTATGTGTTCTTGATCACATCTTTGTTTGGATTTCCTTACATTTTTGTTTTCTCACTTAGTTAAAGGTTAGAATAGTTATGTTGGTGTGTAATTCGTGCTTGTACTACCCTGTCCATCATTTGGGGATGAGTGATCCTAGTTGGGGACACAGAAACACCATGGGTGTAGACCCAAAGAAAATTTCTTTATTTTTGTATTTTACACATAATACGACTTGGAGTACTTCTTGTATAATTTCGTATGGTTTTGTTGGTCTTGGTGGTATGGTGACCAGTGTGGGTTGGATGGTTTCTGGACAAACTACTATTTAAATACATGTCGTATGTTAAGGTACGAATGCTGAGGTATTAATAGTATACTTCCCTAAGTTTAGTTTAGGTGATTCTATTCTGTCTAGGGTACGATTTCATATTACTAATGGTATGTTGGGTATGGTTTTTTTTGTTATATGTGGTACAATGTTGGGGTCAAAGGGGAGGCTTAGGGTATGAGATAAGATTACCACTCATACCGTAGGGTACGATTGGTATATGGTGGTCATACCATCCTGTGGGGATTTTAAGTAGTTTAAGTTGGGGGTAATCTAGACATTTCCCCTCTTAACCTCTTAAGTCCCCATGACTTATAACCCTCTTGGGACATTATTTAACTTACTTGCAATCACTTAAACTCTCTTAAAGCACTCTCAAGTTCTGCCAAGGCTCTTGGGTCAAGGAAGGCTAGGGTTTCATCAACAGGATCAATTTCGGGCTTTCATGGGTGTCTTCTTTCTGTCATCTTCATGGGTGTTACTACTCCTTCGTTGTTAGTTCCAATTAAAGGCATGTTTTACGAATCATTTTCATGGCATAAATGTTGTATGGTTTTAGGGTTTCAAATACATGTTGAGGGTTTTGGTTGCAATGGTTGGTTATGGTTTTCCCATGTCTTTTACTTATGGTTTTCATATTATTATAGTGGTTTGAGCATTTGGATGCATGGTAATGTTTAATGGGTACATGGTTGTGGCTTTGGAAACAATATGCCACCAACATGATTGATAAAATGCATATGAGAATGTTTTTGGTTAAATTGTGGGACTTTGAATAAACTATGCAAGGTATAACTTGGTAATTGAACCTAAATAGTATAAATGGTTTAGATGGTTTAAATGGACGAAAATAGTTAAATGGTAAGGTCTTGGTGGTTATGGTTGGTCTAATTAGAAGCCTTGTTGGGTACATGAGAATCCCCCAAGCAAACTTTATAATGATTACCTGTGGGCTACGTGGGGTTAACCCTAGTCTACTTGATAATGTAATCTATGGGAACCTAGGATTCCCTTGGTTAAAAAGGATGTCAAAGGATATTGCGTGCAAGGTATAGTTTGTATTACATTACCACTACTTATAGATTCGGTTAATAATAAATAGAATGGTGGTTTGTCTGTGTGATAATGGATTTAATTGGGCAATAATGGTGAGGTGTGATAGCTATTTGTCAAGGTGTGAGTCTAATGGACGGACAATTGAAAATCATAATTGCTGACATCAGAACTAGTCATGGCGACTATATATTATACTTATGAGGTATATGGGAATCCCTTAAGTACACTTATACATATGTATCATGGAGAGCGAAGGGTACAAGGGAATCCCTTACTCTTGTAGTATCTCTGATTCATGCATCTACATATATCAAGGTCCGTCCAGGGGGTAACACTAGACCCATATAGTTTGTGGGTTGATTATGATGGTTAAGCTACTCATACCCAGGTTAATGGTTTAAAAGTCATGCTAAACCCAATTCCCTTCCCATGGTTATATATATATATGTATGGTTATGAATGCATATAGTTGGTTTACTTGGTTTTAAAGGTTGGCAATATTTTATCCTTATCCTAAGTGCATGCTAGCATTCACCAGCTAAACTATCTTCGGGCTGCTGTATTCCCATGTGATGTAGGACCTACTATTCTACTCCTCATGCTTAGTGATCAGATTTGGGATTAGCTTTCTGATTGAAGTGGTGATATTCCATATTTCGGAAGGCTCTTTTTCATGTCATGGATTTTTTACATATGTTGGTTAATTCGTAGACATTGATTTTTTCTCTGGTTGGTGGCATGTCCCAATCGTAGATTGTTTTACTTTTGGTTAGAGGCTTTGTGGGACTACTATGGATTTATATAGGTGGTGTCGGCAGTGGTGTTAGCCTTAGTATTAGCATCAATATTGGGTATGATACCGTTTCTTCGTACTTATGTTTGTTCCATCATTTTATGATATGGACTAATACTTGGTGATTGTTTTAGTTTTGGTATGGTTGGTTGGGTATTGCATAGTTGGACTTTCTTGGGTTGGTCATTATTATACACCTATCCCAGGGTCTGGAATTGTACAAAACTCTATCTTGTTATATTTTCAAAATTCATTCAACTCAGGGTATGCATTTGGCAGATTGGGTTGGGTATGGGGGTAGTCCCCAGTCCTGGTTGGACTAAGGATGCCTATTATGATAAGGCCCCTATTTAGGTCGTGTCAAAAATATTTCAGATATAGTAGCCCTGTGGTAATGATATTTCTCCCACTATAGCATCATTAACGAGGCAGTAACTCTGGAAACTCCCAATTCTTGCCAAGTTTACAACCCACTCCTAGATTTTAACATCCCACACTAATCCCTTCACATCAACACTATTTTTAAAGTACTAGGTTTCGAATTTCATTTGGAAAGTATGTATGGGCTATTATTTCCCTTATCTATAATTGTATCAGCTTAATTTAATCAAACACACCTCTTGACACACCAAGCATCTCTACACACACCAGATTTTCATTGGAACCAACTTTAGCCTACAATTTTGTCAACTCTCTTCCTATGAAAACCTCTATCTGGACAATTAAACCTTAACAAATGCTATAACAAAAAAAACATCACCAAAATCCACACTATATTTTCCACTCCAGACATATACTTTTTGAGTCTTTTCACACTTGCATGATCAACACAGAAGAATAAATCATCTAGAGTACAACACCAACCAACATATCACTATGAGCCTCATTAACAAGTAAATTCTCCACCATAAGTTACACTAGTCTATTCCACCCTCAAAAACTAATTTTTTATAAACAACCAGCTCCTCGGTTATCGCATAAGGACAAATTATACTAGATTGGACCCATAACAAACTTATGATTAGTTAAATTACCGACTCAACATACATTAACCAATAAAGGAGCAATACTAACAAAGTATTAATGTGCAACAATCAGAAGGATATTACTATGCATAAACGCTTCTAATAACTCCAATCCTAAATTGACTCTATAACTAAGGATCATTAGTCATAATTGAGCTTCCATATTTCACAAAACTAAGCAATATAATTATAGCATATTTAAGGAATACTATCAATGGATAATTACTCCCATACAATAACCATTTAAGAAATGTCAAACCATAATCTGCCAATTATATGTCATTTTATAAATCAACACATGAGTGATTAGTGTTACAAATAGGCAACCACAATTCATAAAATCAACACGACTAACAACAAAAGACTAACTCAATAGTTTATGACTAACAACACTAAGTTCCACTTTGTTTCAATTGTTGAATAGATAGGCATCAATATAAATTATACCTTCCAATTATGCCAATAACCTAGATCGCTCATGATTCTAATTAACAAAGACCAAAACCACCAAGTTAAGTAAATCCTAACATTCATGTCTATATATCTATATATATATTTGTCACCTCAAACAAACAACAACACCCAAATTAGATATTTACTTACCAATACTGAATATATAAGCAACTACATTATTCAACTTTAATTTATTTAATGGACAGTCCAATCTCTAACAAATATTTGAACCATAAATTAAACCTAAAGTTATAAAAAAATTCAAATAAAAAATAAATTCTCTTAAAACAGCTAACCAAAATAACATTTTTAGTAGCCATACCAGTTTATACCATCAAGCCAAGGAACAATTGCAATCAGATCTTATAATATACTAAAAATAGTTACAACCAAGCAATATCATCATAATTCACATGACAATCATAAGTCCAAGATATTATGGATATATACCAAATGGAAACAACAAGGTTTTTATTGCGAACTTATTAAGACACGAATTGGAATTGACTGGATTCTCATTTGTGGTAGCATAGATACCAATTGGATTTAGGAAGATTCTAATTGATCCTAACCCAGAAAGACAACAATGGAGGTAGCATGATAGTATAGAAGAAAGAAAAACAATTCTAAAAACACTTCATAGCTTTTCGAAGATTCGATATGGACATTAACACTCTAATCTAATGGATTTATTCAACGTGTGATTTTGTACTTAGAGGCCGATAACCTAGGCTGTGTTACCAACTGTCAAGACCAAATTAATCAGAACGTGAAGGGACCTACTCTGATTCACCAAGATAAGAGAACCTCTACCATCCATTTTAAAATACGTATATAAGTTTAAAAAATTATATTATGGATATCAAAATCCGATAAATTGTAACACCCTAGGTTTATGGTCCTTGAAAATTTCTGAAATTTTATCCTTAGTGTCATATTTATGACTTACCCTATAAGTCGTAGAGAGTCTTGAAGCGTCTTAGGGACCCAATCATAGCCTAAACAGTAAGTGTGTGACTAAGTTCTATTCTGAGTACGAGTGTCTCACTAAGAGTAATGCCTTACTGATGGCATCACAAGCCACTCGAACACTCCGTACCTATTTCGTATTGATCATTTGGGAGGGGTACCCCACAAAGAAGCTTGATGGCTGAACCACTCTCAAGGCTCATAGTGCTCTAGGGGTCGATCCATCACCGACCAACTGAAACTCCCGTGCAATTGGAGCGGACTGAGTCAGTATTCGTCTATGACAGCCGCACTCATAATTTTAGGTCTCAAATAAGAAAGCCAAACCTCATCTTTTAAATACACATGGTCCACCCATGTAACCCATAGGTTGTCATCCTTGCTAGCAAAGTTCCACACATATTTTACAATAGTTGCTTCATTCTACACTATGCAATCAGTAATTCCTAATCCACCCTTTCTTTCTTCCCTGCATACCAACTCCCATGCTATCAAAGGTATATTAGTATGTACTCGATCACTTCATAAAATTTTCTACATATTGATACAATATTATTCAGGACACCCATTTTAATTTTCTTTCTCTTATTTTGTACATTCACGACGATGGCTACTTCTAAATGTGTGAGTTTTTAACATCTTAATTTTTGTTACTTTTACTTTTTAAATCTGTGAGTTTTTAATCGATCAATACAATATGCACTGTCTTCTCACTTCGATGCTTTATACGATTTGCAAAGTGAAAAAAACTGCAATAAGGGTGGATTTTCATAAATTTCATTGTAATTGTTTTTATTAAGATACGAAAAGAGGATAAAAAATACTCCTTCCATTTATTTTTATCACATTTCTCTTCGGAAGTCAAAATTATGAACTTTGATTAACTTTTTTAAGATATGTTTTCTTCATTATATTAAGGCCAAACCCATCGCCAGGCCCCTTAAGTACGTGCAATCTTTCAATTAGGCACCTCAAGTAGACGTCGCTCACTTTTGGTACCTCAAGTCACCATAAAATGCATCATTTTGGCACCTTTTGCTGAGTTGACAAGGTACGTATATTACACCTCAATGAATGTGCGTGAAAGCCCCTTTTTTGGCTAATGTGGCGCCTAATTTAGCCCACCAAAAGTATATTAACTCATTTTCATTAATTTATACCTTTTTCCTTATTTTCATCCATCATTTTTGTCAATCTTAAGCTTATTTAATGGTGAAAATTATTGGGAGAGATTTACAAATTAGATACACATTTAGGAGTTGGTCTTGCCAAAAACAATATATTAACTTAACGCCCATTACTTTATATTTCTTTTACATTTTTATCCATTATTTTTGTCAATCTTAATTTATTTAATGGTAAGAATTATTGAAAGAAATTTAAACACGCATTTAAAGGTACGTGAAGATTAAATAATAAACACCTTTTTTTAATCATCGAAAAATTGATGAAGAAAAATAAAAAATAAGCAACATCAACGATGAAAAAATAAAAAAAAAAAATTGATGAAGAAAAATTAAAAAGTAAAGCTAAATCAGTGAAGAAAAATTGAAATCAAACAAAATCAACAAAAAAAATTAAAATCGAACCAAGAAAAATCAATGAAAAAATTAAAAATCGATGAAAAAAATAAAAACTAAAGCTAAATTCATGAAGAAAAATTGAAATAAAACAAAATCAATTAAAAAAATTAAAAATTAGTTTTATTCATCATTTTCCAACTCATTGGCGCGTGTAACACACACACGTAGTATCATTTTGCTGACTCAGTAAAATGTGCCAAAATGACGCACTTTATGGCTACTTGAGGTGTCAAAAGTAAGCCCCGTCTACTTGAGATGCTTAAGTGAAAGATCGTGCGTACTTAAGGGGTCTGGTGATGAGTTAGGCCTTATATTAGTATTATAAGTATTGTAATTTAGAACATTTTTCTTGTAGTTTTTATATATTTAAATTTTAAATATTTAAATTAATTACCTCAATTTAGCTTTGAAATCTGTTAAATTGGTTTTCATAAAGCGAATGTAAAAGAAAAAATGAACAAATAGAACTTGTAAAGTCCTTTGTCTGCTTGGTTATCAAGAATCAAGATTGGGCTAATCCAGAAATTTTGCCTCCGTTGTTAGAAGCCTCACCCTTTTTACCAATTAAATTTTGGACAAAAGAACATGGATCAGTCCTTTTATTTGACTCATGTTTGGTTATTGTATATTTATGATTAACCGGTCTAAATAAATATTATATTATGATTATTTTAGAATTTGAGTCATTTTGATTCAGGCAGTTCAAATAGATTTTATATACTATATTGATACAATCTGTATATCACACTGATATAGTTCGTAAAAAAATAGAGCAACAAATTTATGAGTAAAAATTATACTTTAATAAAAGATATATATTTTTTAATATGATGTATTGACTCTTTATTGTATAGGACACATATCTATATAAGATATGTATCAAATTTATATCAATACTGTATAAAGCTATCAACAAATGATTAGAAAATAAAATTAAAATTCAATGACCATTTTTATGTCAATAGTTTTATTCGAAGTTATTTATCTTTTTCTCATTAAATTTTGGCTGTCTATGCGCTAATTGTGCCTAAAATTTGAAGCTTCCTAACATATTGACAAAAAATTAAGTTCTTAAAAGCACTTATTAACTTTGTCAAACACCATCAAAATTAAAAGCACCTAAAAATAAGTTAATTCAAACATCCACAAAGTCCCTTCAATTGAGGTTCGGTTGGTAAAAGGAAAGTCTAATTAACTTTCTTACATATGATGAAAGCTACGAATGAGGATTCACTCAGTAGAAAGGATAACTAATTAAATTTTTTGGCCCTTTTAAATGAAAAGACAAAACAGAGTTTATCTATAACATACTAATTAAGGATTATAATGATTGTGTTCTAAATGACATGTTGAAAAAAGAAGTTGACAGAAAGTAGAACTAAATTGATCATCATCTTTGAAATTCACTATAAAAATAAAATCAGAAGTATTCTTGTTATTAAGTCTTAATTGGAGAGTGAAGAGAACCAAACAAATTTCTGTGAGGAAAACATGGGGAACAAAAAGAAAGAGATAAAAAAATTAGTAAGGTGATCTGAGATAAATTCATGATTTGAAGTTTATAGGGTCTAATAATTTTAAATAAGAAAGATTTAATTATAAGTGTCTCTTCAAGGAAGATAATATAATAAAGTTTAAGAAAATTTTATTTCTGTCCGAATTAATGTAGGTTGCCGATTGGGACTTCTTCGTTTCTTTTCCTTAATCGCAATTCGTTTCACGATATTTGTTGTTAGTTGTTTTTGAATCAAAATGTTACTCAATTTTTTTGAAGTATCAAAAAGGACATTGTATTAAACACAAACATTTTCTAAAACACTAAAAATTTCATCAGTTTGAAAAAACTACAAATATCCCAATTTTTATTAATATAGGTTAAAAATTGAGATACATCCTAAAACACTCTTTTTATCCAATTTTAACTTTAGCAACTCTTCCTACTTTAACGGCTACATTAGCGGCGAAAACTTTGTGGCAGGTTCATTCCACAATTTTCTCTCTTCTTCACATTTTTGAATAAGGTGTTTTTTTTCATAAATTCATTTTCACTTTCTTCTTATTATATTCAATGGTTTTCTCAAAAATTAAATTAAACAACATCATATTCTTTTAGCTCACCCAGTTGATTGTTTGGAGTTTTGTGTTAAAGATGATGACGTTTTTGGTGCTCGAGTTATGGGTGAAGTTACTATTCTGACGAAGAAAATTTCCCTCGGTGAAGTTATGTTCAACTGATTTTTCATTATCGGTGCTTCAAGTAAACCTCATAAACCCAACGCGACTCTTTAGCTATGGATGAAATTTGTTTGTATGATAAAAAATCATTGTACAGAAAAGGAATTACTTCATATCCTCAGTATTTAGGGGTGAGGCATACGTATTTCCATTGAGAAACCTATACCAAGATGCTTATGTTAGAGATAACTTTAAGTTGTTGGATATACAACTGAAAAACAATACAGTTTTTTAACAGAACAAATGCTGGGAAGATATATGTTATGCAATTTCAAAGGCGCATCATTTAGTTTACATTGTTGGGCAGTTGGTTTTTCACAAAGTGAAGTTAATTCGAGAGCCCACCAAGTCATTGTTAGGTGATTCTTCAAAAAGAGGATCTAGGTATTGTTCGTGCAAAAAAAGAAGAAGTTACAATCAGAGATGCCCTTCCAATGTTATTGCTTGCTTATAAAAGATAATATGCGCTAATTACTTGAAAGAATAAGATTAACAAACTTTAAAAGAATCTCATCATATACTACTTTTCAAAATTGCCTAAGATAATTTTATAAGGCCTAAAAAATGATGTAACCTCATTTTGGCGAAAAGAAAGTTATTTAAAGGTCATTTCTCTTAAAAGATATACAAGGCTTTCAATTAATAAATTAAAAAAGGGATTGGCTAAGAAACTTCACATTTTTTATACTAAAAAAAAGTGACTCTTTTGCCTCTATTTCTTCATTGGTTTTAGAAAACAAATTAAATTTTATAAAAATAGATTAATAATTATACACTAATTGAACATCTAAAATATAGTTGTTTAAATCTACAATAATTTGAGGAATTTTTTTATTATTTAAGGACAAGTGTAATAAAAAAATATTTTAAGTTATTTGAAATCCTAAAAAAAAGCCTTGTGGAATCAAATTGGCGAAATTATAATTTTTATTTAAGATTGATAATAATGAAATTTATTTACCATATCTAACATAATTAAGGCTAACTTTGGATGGTTTTAAGCGGGATAAGGGTAGGCCGAAGAAGTACTGGGGAGAGGTGATTAGGCGGGACATGGAGCAGTTATAGCTCACTGAGGACATGACCCTAGATAGGAAGATCTGAAGGACGCGAATCAGGGCAGAAGGCTAAGGTCAGTTTGGGTCGCTAGTGTAGTGAACTACTTGGTAGGGGTATTATTCTTGTTATGATATGTTGTTGCGTGCTATATTACGAATATGTTTACTTTTATCTATTTTCTATTACTTGCGGGTTTCGTATTTATGTTATTCCATGTTGTTACATGCTTTGCTATGAATTTGTTTAGTATTCCGTGTCTCAAGCCGTGGATCTATCGAAAACAGCCATTCTACTTCTTTAGAGGTAGAGTTATGGACTGCGTACATCTTACCCTCCCCAAACCTGACTATTTGGGAATACACTGGGTTTGTTATTGTTGTTGTAGAAGCTGCTGCTACGAGAATGACAAGATCTGGGCGTTATGCCCCTGAAGGAGTTGTGCTAGGAGTGCCTAATAAGTGAAATAGTTAGAAGAAAGTTGTAATAAAGGATAAGGTAGAGGAGTTCTGGAGGAAGATGCCGACTAAGGAATATTCTATTGTGGAACAACTGAAGAAAACTACCTTAAAAGAAGATTCATAGTAGTCATATATAGAGGCACATCACACAGTTATCAGATAGACAGCTGGAGAGGTATTTGTCATTCCAAGAGAAATCAACAAAAATACATCAATTGTTCTAGATACTTATTTTTCCCTTAATTAACCGCAACCCATCACAAAACAATACACAATATGCCTAAACATGTCGGCTCTACTAGGAACAAGACTCTGGGGAAAAGAGGCACGGCAACAAAAACTCAAGGAGGACATCAACACCCACAAGTAGCCCCACATTCGACTTAAAATCATGCAGTGTCTCCAATGCATCAAACCAAAACAAGAGAGTTAGAAACATACCTGCGGCACCATGGATGCGAAGACTGATATTAATCACATAAGACAAATACAAACAACAAAATACCTTGGGTTGCCTCCCAAGCAGTGCCTGGTTTAACGTTGCGGCGCGACTTAGTTATCTTGACTACTCAGACTTAGTCAAGATACCTTGTTGATAATTATTTATGTCTCCACTTGAAGTATTTGAAATACCGGCCCAAATTTTGATCAATACATCTTCGGCTGTGTTGGGAAAATATGAGGGAATGATGAGGAATGTTATATCACACCACTTCAAAGACTTGAACTGCTTGCCCAATTTTGCATCAAACTTTCGTCTGGGCTCATTTGGCAACGTTGAGAATCTTAAACAACCACTAAATGGACATTGCTCTTTAAGCTCCTTGGCCTTCAATATTGGGCTTGTAGTAAACCCTTTTGGAATAACAAATTCCAAAATCTAAGAATCTTGCTCCTCATTTTCAAAATTCATCATTTGCTTGGGTGATTCGACTTTCATTACATCCACTAAGCATAATGTTGAAAACTGCTTCAAATGAGGACTAACCCTCAATTTCGGAATAACTTCCCTATTAGTATTTTTACCCTAAAATGGACTAGAGTCTTCACAAGGTTTGTTCTTGATTTCTTCTGTTGACTCTAATACCATTTCCTCATCCTTGGTATCTTCATTCATGACTAGTTCAGTTGGTTAGGAAATCACCGAGGCTTGATCAACATCAAGCTTATCATCAACATAGGATTCTTTCTCTTAATCCTCAAACTTTTCTATTATTTTAAAAAATTCCATAGACAAGATATCATATAAACATAATGTAGAAAAGTGTTTTGGATGATTTACCTTGATATCTATCTCTTCTATCTTTGCTTTTCCCTTATTAAATATCCTAATGTCTTGACGTATGTCACATATGGTATCATTCGTTATGTCTATACGATCCAACATTAGTTGAATGATAGCTTCAATGTTACGCTTTCCAGTGCTTCGTTCTTCCTATTCCTGACCATAAAACCTTTCATACTCATAAGAACTACAACTTGGGTTAATGCAATAGGGGGAGGGGGCATTTGGGAAATCACTCCAATTTCCATCTTGAAAACCATATAAATAACAATTATACTCCCGGTAGGATAGAGATGGTGCACACATCTCTCTCCGGGGAGCATATCTGCAATTTTTCCAAAAGTGGGGTCCATTATAATAAGGACATGGATCATCCAGAAAAGATTTTCAACCATCAAACTCACATTCATTCTATGATACCATAGTAAGAAATAAACAAAAATACAGAAAATCTACCTAACACAAGAAACAAAGAAAATCACAAACAAATATTTACATGTTTGAATTCAAGCAAGTGAGCTAAAATTCCAAAGTAACTTAATACGCCAAATTGTTCCCCAACAACGGCGCCATTTTTGATAACGCTCAACTTACACCTCAATTTAGTGCAAGGTGGTCGTCGTCAATTTATTTACCCAACTTTGGAGTCAGGGTCGAATCCATAGGGAACGATGTAAGTGGCAATTAAATCAATTTGAAACTATAGCTATAAGTTAAGTTCAAACAATTGGCACAAAAATAAAGTGGGGGTTTGAGTTTAACACGTAATTGTTTGTCACTTTGATTTCGATGCTTGTAAATAAGATTTTATGAAATAAACAGGATTATGTTCACTAGGTCTTACAGTACATGACAGATGCTAAGATTTACTCAAGATTCTTACGATGTTTAAGATGACAAGCTATCTTTATCGATGGTATGCTCAAATGTCTCTCGACCTATTCAAGCATCTAATTTCCTAATCCTCTCAGACTTAGGGAATCACTTATCACTACATAGATTTTACCTCAGGTTAACCAACCTTGTTACAACGCTGATTATTAAACGAAGCCTTTCCGAGTCCCTATTGATAACTCACTTCCTACTGTTTATGATTTCTTTCTCAAGCAAACAAAATTAGGTACTCCTATTGTTTGCAATTAACAGACATTAATTATAGTCTCATAATTATCAAGAAATCCTAACACCTATTAAACCTTGAGTATTTAATTTAACACCTTATCATGACCTAACCCCAGATTCCATAATCCAGGTTACAGGAGTTTAGCTACTCATGACGTAAGAAACAAGCATGCAATTTGTATTCATAACTGAAAGGATTAACTTACAATAATGAATGGAATCAAAAGTAAACTTGTATTTGAATCACAAGGATAAAACACCAAAAATATTGTTCTCGAGATAGAGAGAGAAAAAATATCTTTTGTTCTCTGCTCAATGGAAATTAATTGTGTATGATCCCCTATAAAGAGAATTAAAAAACCCTTTTCATAAATTCCTACGTGTAATAAAACCTAAAAAATATGCCTTAAATAGAAAGAGCTATATATGGAAGCAAATCTCAAGTTTCAGATTTTTTCTTTTTTCCTCGAAATAGACGATGCGATTTCTGACAGCTTGTCTGACACCTGATGGCTTTTGTGGATGTCGTCAAAGCTTCCAGTATAATAGAATTTTCTTCTTCTCCTGATTCTAAAATTTGACGGCGTGTCAAATATGTGACGACATGTGAGAAATGTCATCATATCCTCATTAGAAATCATTATGTTCTGCTTCGAGTTGATGACGATTTTGACACCTTCTCAAAGTTGTGACGATGCTTCAGAAATGTCATCACACTTACTTTAATTCTTCAGCGTCTGTCTAAGCTTGATGGCAACTATGATAGCCAATCACATGTCTACGGTGCTTCAAAGATGTCGTCAGCTACACTTCATCTTATTTGCACGAGATTTCAACTCATTTTGTTCTTCTTTTCTATAGTTTACTCCTCGATCACTTACATCTGCATTAAAATAATAAAAACAATCAAAAATAACAAAAGTTCCTTAAGACTTCACAATTATTTAGAGTTAAAAGCCTCAAATGTGTTAGCATTTGCTCACACATCAACATGCCCCCAACGATAGCCAAAACCAATATCCAAAAAAAATTAGAGTGTATAGGAATATCCATGACATGTAATAGAGAGTAAAGATGGAAGGTCACTACTACATAAATGATACCAAAATGCATCAAAAATCATGCCAATCACTCCCACACCGTAGAAATATCATAATGCAACGATGGGGAGGGGTAAAATAGTCAAATCAAATAAAAAATTAGCCTTGATATACTACTGGGGAATTCTAGATGTTACAAGTACACATGAGATTTGGACAAATGAGCTCACCACACATGTCATGCGAATTCACCAAGGATGCTCAGTTTTCCTGAATGATTATGAATATGGTTAAAGTCCTTAGGTAATGATTTTTTTAAGCTCGGGTATGGTCCCTTATCTAATAATAATGTTATTATTGTTGAAGACCTTAGCATTTTGAGAATGATGAATCTATGAGATAAACCAAATTTAAACCCTAAGATTTAGAACAACCATCCTGCCCACACTTGTCCATAAAAGCCTTTAAAACTAGAATGTCAAACTAAGTCAAGACATACCCCCGACCATGACAAAAGAAAATAGTTTTTTTAGTTTTATTTTAATCTTTAGATTATTATTTTAGAAGCTTCTTATATATATATATATATATATATATATATATATATATATAAAAGTCAATAGCAATCACCACTATAGGTCCACAAGAAGTCCAATATGCCAAAATAAATGGGACTCAAACCCAAATGCTACACCCCCAAAAAATATCTACACTAATCCACTCTATCTACTTCTAAAAGAATGAAATAGCATATCACGAGTTGGTCCTATACCCTCTGGCTGATAATTCACCTTTAAATGACTAATCTCTTGCTAGAGAGAGGCCATTGAAGGTTTTCTTGTAGTTGGAGACAATGATCGCGGTGCTGCAAACATAGTACTTGTAGGTTTGTGATAGCCTTAACTGAAGGCCTAGGAAGGGCTGTTTAAATACTTATTTTGGATGAGAATTTTCCATCTTCTTCACATACCATTTCACTGGTCTATCAATTTAAACTACCCCTCCCACCACAAAGGCCCACACTTCTTGCTCATCAGTTGTCCTGGGAGCCCCAGGTTAATTTTTGACCCATTTTACACCCAGACCTCATAAGATAGTAAGGAAGATATCCAATATACTTTAATTCTATTTGGCATTACCATAATCTCCACAATGCCATTGCAAAAAGAAATTATCTTTAAGGCCAACACGTAGCTGCTAACTCAAGATCATGGGTAGGGTAATTCTTTTTACGGGGTTTGAGCTGTCAAGAGGCATAGGCTATAACCTTACCTTTCTGTATTAGAACACTCACTCCTATATCTACAACTAAGTATGATTATGGACTAAGAGTCCCACATGATCTACATATTATGTGAGAGGACGAGCATGGATGAGAGAGGGTCGAGATAGATAGGTTGATATACTATAGGAGAAAAAAATACTTATGGAGCAGACAATGACATGGTAGCACAAGAGGTTGTATAACTTCAAGAAGATTCATTTGGAATCTTAAAAATGTAAGTGAATATGCAGCTTGACTTAATTTAATACTCCAAATGCAATGTCGATATCAGATTATAACTCCCCTAACTAGTCAAACCCTCTGATACGAGTGGTACATAATACTTGTATTCTAGGCCTCAACCCTTGTACCTAACACTATCTAGTATATGACTCATCTAAACTAAGCGATCTCTTCCAAAACATCCAGATTAGGATGGACTATATTGAAGAGCGTATAAAGCAAAGGCTGGATGCGATATCTATTCCAGATTTTGCTACGTTCATGGCAGAATTCACACATTAAAAGAGTGTTACTACTACAGGGTGTTACATCAACATGAAATAACGGTAATCTACATAATCTGCCTTACTCTTAGGATAAATTAAGATACCATCAATAAAGTTAATAAAAAATATGTTTGCAATACAGCACTAAAACATTGGGAACATAATAGGAAAACATTTATTCAAAATTCATTCTTATAGGTATTTCATCAAAAACTTGATATGGATAGTGTAAGATAAGCATGGGAATATTTTAAAGCTTACCCTATAGGAAAGATATAATTCTGCGTATCTTGTGCGACAACGAACTTCATCACACCCTAGTACTTACCAGACAAATATATGTTGTTAATGGCAATGACCTTTCTCATGTGTGCATATCCACGGATAGAAGCCCCAAAGACTTATCAAGAATTGGTCGCGATATGTGTCATCATGACCTAGTTTGGGTCGTAACCAAAATACTCTAAACATCATGTCCAGGGTTTTTTTCCCCTCCTCTTTAATATCATAGCCTAAGGTTTTAAAGAGTTCTATAAAGTCAGACAAGCCGTGTTACATAGAGTCTTCATCATGAGTGATAATAGATTGTTATCTTTATACTAATTTAACTGTAAGTATTATTTCCTAATTTTGTTCATACATATACCGAGTTATTGGTACCACTAAAGAACACTATTTTTGAAAGAAAAACCAACGTGAACAGTAACTGACTGAATAGTATAGAGTAATTGAATAAGATTACATGGAGAAACTAAAGCTGTTGTAAACACTAAGTATGCAACACTGTGCATACACATATATATATACTCTATCATGTCATGCGAGTGATCATGAGCTCAAGTTAAACTCCTAGTATAATTTATTCTTTCCTTTTATGTTACAGAACATGCCTCCCAAAAGTACTAACGAAAGAAGAATCAGAAATCAGTCAGCACCTTAGCCCTTCTGATGTATATTTGTTATCACCAATTGAATAAGGTGACCGTGAAGAAAAACTATCCTTTTCCAAGGATTTATGATCTATTCGACCAACTTTAGGGTGGTATAATCTTTTCTAAGATTGATCTTCTATTGGGTTACCATTAGGGAGATGGATATCCCTAAGACTGCTTTTTATACCAGGTATAGTCATTTTGTGTTTTTGGTGATATACTTTAGTTTGACCAATACCCCAACAACATTTATAGATCTTATGAATTAGATTTTCCATCAATTTATGAATTGTTTGTTATTGTCTTTATTAATGATATTTTGGTGTGTTCTATGAGCGAAGAGAATTATGTTGATCACCTCCATTTAGTATTGCAGACCCTTAGGAGCAGCAGTTGTATGTTAAATTCTCTAAGTATGAGTTCTAGTTAAATATTGTAACTTATCTAGGTTATGTTATTTTTAGTGAAGGGATCATGGTGGATCCCCAGAAAGTGGTGGTGGTTAAGAAGTGCCCTAGACACACGACTCCAATTGACATTCAGAGTTTCTTGGCTTTACCTTGTTATTATAAAAGGTTTGTGGAAAGTTTCACTTCTATTGTTGTCCTATTCACTAGTTGGCTCGGAAGAAGGCGGAGTTCTTATGGTTTGACGCTTGTGAGGGTAGTTTTGAGAAGTTGAACAAAAAATTAACTTTGGCATTGGTCTTCTCTCTGCCCAAGGGCATTAATTGTTTTGTTGTCTGTTGTGATGCATCCCGAGTGGGATTATACTGTGTATTAATACAACATGGCAAGATGGTTGCTTATGCTTCTAGACAGTTGATAGTTCATGAGAAGAATTACCTGACTCAAGATTTGGAATTATTAGTTGTTGTGTTTGCATTGAAAATAAGGAAACATTATTTGTATAGGGTCTATGTCAATTTATTCTAATCATAAGAGACTACAATACGTGTTCACTTAGAAAGAGATAAATATCAGGAAAAAAAGATAGCTTGAGTTGCTCAAGGACTATGACTAAAGCCTTCACTACTATCTTGGTAAAGATAACGTGGTTGCTAATACTCTTAGCAGGTTTTCCATGGGAAGCTTATCTCATGTGGATAAGGCGAAGTGGGATTTGGTGAAGGATATTCACAGTTTAGATTATCTTGGAGTCTGTCTCTTAGATTTTGAGGATGCTTGTGTGATTGTTCAAGAGGTGGCAAAGTCATCACTTGAAGCGGAGGTAAAGGAGAAACAAGTGTTGGGCCCTACATTGAGGCAAATTAAGAATAATGTGGGTAGACCAAAGGTGATAGTTTTTAAGATTGGTGGTGATGGTATCTTGAGATACCAAAGCAGATTATGTGTTCTCGATATAGATGGGTTGCGGAAAATAATTTTGGCTAAAGCTCATAAGTTGTGTTCATCCTAGTTTGATGAAAATTTATCATGATCTGAAGGAGATTTATTGGTGGAATAATATGAATTGTGATGTGGTCAATTTTGTGGCTAAATTCATAATGTGTCAGCAAGTGAAGGTGAAGCACTAGAGGCTCAACGAGTTGACTCAGGAGATTGAACTGCTGATATGGAAATAGGAAATAATTAATATGAATTTTCTTATCAGTATTCCATGGTCTCGCTAGCAATTTGATTTGATTTTAGTCATCGTTGATAGAATGATTACTTTTCTGTAATACCCCGCATATTTCTAAGCTAGGAAGTGAATAAGTATTCCTACATATGAAATCTCCTATCTTGTGATTCATACTTGTGTACATGACTTATAATGAATATCCTAGTGATAGGATAGCTTATGATGCATTAGGCATGTTCATATGAGTCACTTAAGGTAATACAAGCTAAGAGTTTTTGAATCCATCAAGTTTTAGTGTTCGATTTTGCAAGGGTCATCTTTGAATGAGTATAACTCGATGTTAATTTGTATTTTGGCTGATTTAGACCCACCAAATTGTAGAGAATCGAATTAGCTTTCCAACGATACCAATTTTACCTTAATACAATACCGGAAAAAAAAAGTTATGCCCATTTTCATGAGAGACAGTAAGGATAGGCGATTGATTAGGCGCCGCCCAACAAAACACAGGCGATTGGTTAGGCACCGCCCAACCTTGCTTAGGCAATCACTTGGGCGCCGCCTAAGTCAGTTCCAGGTGCCAAAAACACTCCATTTTGAGTTATTTTAAGAGTAATTAAGTCTTTTAGCACTCCTTACACATCCCTAAACTTAACCCTACAAAATATATAGCTTCTAAATATATTATAACCCTATTATCATCTCAAAGCTCATCATCCAAGAGAACTAAAAGAGAAAAACAACTAGGGTTGCATAACTAAGCTTGAAGATCCGATTTCAAGGAAATTCCTCTATCAATCATCAAGAATCTTCCTTCTAAGGTATGCGTGAGTTGATTCATGGACTCCTTTCATCCATAAAGCTCAAGAACCATCTTGTAAATTTTTTATTATGATGTTTATGTTGTTGTTGGTGAATGTTCATGTGGTTGGAGTTTTATGATGCCTAAGATAGGATATTTGTATGTTTATTATGAGGATATGGTGGTATTTAACATATAAATATATGAAATTGGTGGTTGAATATTTGTAATCTTGATGAATCTACCTATGCCTAAGATGTGCATGTAAGGTGTTTGTGAAAATACCTAAGGGAACAAAAATCATGCTTTTATGACATAATAAGTCCTAAATGACTATTCCATATTCTAAGTTTATGTTCAATGTGATCCCCGTGCTATTGTCTTGAATTGAAAAAGTTGTACGAGATGCTTATGATTTTGTTGCGATATGGAATGACCATGTTATTGAAGCTATACAAGTATATACATGTTGTGTGCATTCACGATCATGTAATAGTTTGTTGAGAATCAATCTTATTATGAAAGCCTTACTTATGATATTGTGAATTGTGGACTAAAATCTTATGATCAAGTCATATCATATGTGTCATTTTCCTCCTATCGAGTCCTGGGGGTACTTGTACCCAAAAACTATAGCTGTGTGCCTAGAGCCATGTCATGTTTCACGATATCCAAACTCAAGCTATGATTCCATAGACTTCAGTCAGTCATATGACTCAGGAAAACCTCATGATCTCAGTCTGTTGTCAGATATTAGTAACATTCCGCTAGTCAATGGAATTCAGTAAGATTAAGTCATGCACAGTCAGTTATTCATGTCCAGTCCCTCCAGATGAGAGTAGAGGTTAGCACCGAGTGAACCCAAGGATGGGAACTCACCCTCTAGTTCAGGGCATGATTCTTAGTAGTCATTCTTGTATTCCAGAACTACGTAGCCAGCGTAGGTTGAGACATCTTAACCCGTCAGATTAGGATTGATGAGGTGGTTTAACCCGTCAGTTTAGGGCTCCTACCATTCTCATTGAGTTCTCGCTAGATAAGGGTCACTCACAGGCTATCCTTACTTGTGGCATGGTATCGACACCCCTCCAGTCAGGGCAGAGATTGGACCCTATCTTATCTATAACGGCATACATGGGGCATGTCGGTTAAACACTACTTCCCACAGTTTCAGTATCAGTCTCAATAAAAGAACTCAGGGCGTTCTTCAGATTTCAGTATATATACAGGACTGTTAGATACAGTCGTCCATGTTATCAGTTTCAGTATCAGTCATGATAGTTATTAGTAAACCATGTATTAGCTTACAGGTCATGCTATCACCTATTCATGGTCCCAGTTTCTATATATGTGTGTTTGCACTCCCACATTCATATTAGTCAGTAAGTGTTGTTCATGCATGAAACCTTTTATGTTCATCCTACCTTCTTCGTATACTCAGTACTCCACTTGTACTGACACATTTGCGCTATGGTGCTTTCTTTTCATATTACACCATAGGTTCCGATACACGAACTCTAGCCCCGCAGTAGCGTTAGCATTTTAGTCACAGAGACACAGTGCGTCCTCATTGATTAAAGGAAAATATGATTTGATACATTTATTTATTTCATTAGTTCAATTTTACGGAGTTAGTTCGAGACATATTCCTTCAAATCATTATTCAAATAGTTCAGAGGCTTTTAGATTTATGTTCGGATTTATGTTCAGACTTAGCTTTTAGATTGAGTTGTTTTGGGTATTTTCACCCAGATGAACTTATTCATTTGAACCTTATGGCCTTTCATTTCTATGTATTCTGCATTATTATATCATGATTTGTAGTATACAGGTACAGATATCAGTCATGGGTTAGGTTGTGGTCCCTCGGGGTTATGAGCACCGTGTAGCATTCCGATTCAGTGAATTGGGGTGTTACATTTTCTCACTTCTTTCTAGTGAAGACTAATTTATCTTTTGAGGAGTATGCCAAGTTGTTCACTGAAAAGATCATGAAGTTACATGGTGCACTAGTTTCCATCATATCTAGTCAAGGTACTAAATTCTCATTTCACTTTTGGAGGTCATTTCAGAGAGGTTTGGGGACTAAGGTAACCGTTAGTACTGCATTCTACCCACAGATGAATGGGCAAGCTAAAAGGACAATTCAGGCCTTGGAAGGTTTTCTTTGTGCTTCTATATTTGATTTTGGTGGATATTAGATTGACCACTTGTTTCTCATAGATTTTGGCTACAAAAATAGTTATTACTCTAGCATTAGTATGACCCTGTTTAAGTACTTATACAGTAGGAGGTGTAGGTGTCCTATTGGGGGGCTTGAGGTTGGGTAAAATAAGTTATTTGGCCCTAATTTGGTTCACCTAGCCATGGAGAAGGTGAAAGTGGTTTGGTATATACTTAAGGTCATCCAAAGTCACCAAAAGTCCTATGCAAATGTAAGAAGAAGGGAGTTAGAGTTTAGTTTTGGTGTTTGGGATTTCTTAAAGGTGTCTCCCATGAAGAGAGCGATGTGGTTTGATAAGAAGTGGAAAGTCAGTTCCCAGTATATTCGACCGTACTTGGTTTTGAAGAGGGTTGGTAATGATGCATATGAATTGGAGTTTTCTTCTATTTTGATCTTCATTCATTCATTGTTTCATATTTCAATATTGAGAAAGTGCATGGGTGATCTTTCAATAGTTGTTCCCTTAGAGGTGGTGGGTATTTTTGATTTCTTTTCCTAGGAGAATGTCCTAATTTATATTTTGGATCGACAAGTCCATTAATTGTGGACCAAGGATATGGTTTTGGTGAAGGTTCATTAGAGAAACTACAAGGTCAAGGATGCTACGTAGGAAGCTGAGGAGGACATGGAGTCCGAGTATCCATTCTTGTTCCCCGTTTCTATAAAATATGCTGGAGGTATTTGTATTCCTTAATATATTTGTTTTTTGACTTTGTTTCCTTGGTATATTTGTTTTCAATCTTTGTTAACGGCAAGTGAGGTCATATTAGGGTCAAATCGTGCTAATAAATGCCTTATCCTATAATTCGAGGATGAATGATCTTAAAGGGGTGTATGTAACACACAGGGTTTTTTGTCCTTGAAATTTTATGAAATTTTATCCTCACTGTCTGAATTACAACTTACCCTACGAGTCATAGAAAGTCTTGACGGGCCCTAGGGACCCAATCATAGCCTAAACAATAAGTGTGTGACTAAGATCTATTCTAAGTACGAGTGGCTCACTAAGAGTCGTAAGGAGTCATTACGAGTCATTGGGTGTAAATCGTAGGACATCCAGTATTTACCCCAAATGGGTTCTGCATTGAGTACGACTGGACCAAACTAGTTGTATGGTCCCATTACGAGTAGTATCAGTCGATTCATAGGGTCAAAAGTGTGTGGGTGCCTTGGAAATTGTCTTGGTTATGAATCATAGTAATGAGTCGTAATGAAATCTTTTGAGTCATATTGTGACCCGTAGTCACTGACGATTAAATTTCAACTTTTAATTAGAGGGCACTTTGGATAATTTTCTCTTTACCCAATTAAAACCCCATGTTCATAAAGCACTTAAGAGGGGTTATTTCCCATTACTAGCATAATTAAATACATAAAAAAACTCTCTCAAGTCTCTCAAGCAACCATACTTAGGGTTTCCAAGAGGTAGATCACCTAAGGACTCAAGGGTGGAATTTTCTCCTTAAAAATGGGTATTTTAGGCATTTTACGCCTACTTAATTAGTAATTTTTTAAAAGTATAAGTTCTAAAAGTGTTGATTATATGGTGTTGTAATACCCTGTTAGATCCTAAGCTGGGTTGAGCCGTAGTTGTATGTTTAAGGGGTCCTAGGCTAGAAATTTTCACTACCTGTTAAGGACTTAGTCATTTTCACGACCCCTAAACTTCTATGATTTTTATTTTGGTCTTCTTTACCTCAAGATGTTGATTTTGAGGTCTTCTTTACCTCAAGATGTTGATTTTGAGTTGATTCATGTCTGAAGTTGTTAGAGGTACGTGTCGAGGTAGTTTTGAGATTTTAAGACGTGTATAAGGGAATGTTTCTAAACAAAAGCATAAGACCACCCGCAATAAGCCCGTGGCGCGGGGCTTGTTCTGTCGGACTAAGTATCGTGGTACAAGGCTTACTCTGCTATACTAGGGATTGTTGTGTGGGGTTTGCTATGCCAGATTAAGGATCGTGACGTGGGTCAAGTGTGCGTCGAGCTCCTTGGTCATTGAGATCAAGGGGAAATTAGAT
The DNA here is from genome assembly GCF_002878395.1 of Capsicum annuum. NCBI lineage: Eukaryota > Viridiplantae > Streptophyta > Magnoliopsida > Solanales > Solanaceae > Capsicum > Capsicum annuum. The sequence goes on along the minus strand of NC_061120.1, from coordinate 28,987,279 downwards.
ATTTTCCCTCCACCCAAGTTGATTATAACACGATTGGGGGTTTTTATAGGGGCATTATTTTCCTATTTCACTCAAAATTAATCTAAAGAAACCCACCTCCTTCCCCAAGAACAACATTCAAGCCCCTTTCTTAAGAAATCAAGAGTTCAAACTTCCAAGTTCAAGAAACACTCAAGAAATCTTCAAGAAACTATCAATTGACGTATGGGGGTATTCCTCGATGGGTCCCTTTAACCCATTGAGCCCAAAAATCTTATTTTTTCATACAAGTTTAAATCTTATCTTACGTTATAAAATTTACCCATGAATTTCATGCTAAATTTATTAAAAGTTATGTCTACAACTGTTTCCAACTGAGTTATGCTATTTCATGTTTTGAATTGCAAGTTTCCATGTCATAGTCCATTGATTTAATGTTAAATCCTTGAATTGTGAATTGAGCAATGTATTTATGTTGTTTCTCATGTTTAAGACATATATATGTTCAAGTTCATACTTCTCACATGTTTTGGTGAAATATTTATACTTTGGGTCTTTGAATCATGACTTTTATATTACAGTTTTGAGTGTTAATATCAGTCAGTGCTGTCAAGTTATTAACACCTGATACCTGTGTGTCTTACATGATTTAAAATTTTCAAGTAATAAGTTAGTCAAGCGAACAATCTTTTCATTATACTCAGATGTTTATTCCCATAATGAGCACTATCAAAAATGATGTTCAGTTGAATTTTAGTCCAGTTCAGTATCAGTGTCAGTTCAGTTGGGAGTAGAATTTAGCACTGAGCGAACCCAGGGATGGGGGATAACCTTCTAGTAGAAGGTGTGACATGTAGTAGTAGTACCTGAGTTCATGTAGTATGTATCCAGCATAGGTTTGAGATATATTCTTGCCAATTACGGGTTGACACATATCTCATGAGAGCACCTGCCACTAAAGGGTGACTCCTTAGTCCTTCAGGATTCAGTTTAGTTGATCCACATAGCCAGTGTTACTACTAGTGGTATGGTACTAACACCCTTCCAACTGGATTTATAGTTTGGATACCAATTAGCTTAGATTGGGGCATGGCGATTACATAATACGTCCCATAGTTTTAGTTAGAATTTCATTATATCTCAGCTCAGGTTTGCTTGACCAACTGTACAGATTATAAGTTATTCAGTTACATAGGTTTTAGTATTTTAGATTTTAAATTATCTCACTAACATGTTTGTGCTTGGTCTTGCATTCATAGATATTACATTCTTATGCATTCTTGCTTAGTTATCCTATGCATTTCAGTCAGTTCTTATCTCACATACAAGTACATTCAAAGTACTGACCGCATACTTTCTTTGTGCTATGTTGTCTTTTAACATAGGTTCGGATGCTCAACTTCCTAGCTATTTTTAGATAGCTCAGCATTACTCAATAGTAGTAGTGGTGAGTCCTAATCCCTCGAGGACATGATATGTTCTCTTAGTTATTTTTATATTTCCTAATATTATATATATATATATAGTTTCTAGTATTTTATCAAATAGTTTAGACATTTCATTGCTACGTATTTCAATATTCAGATTTGTAGTATCTTATTTGTTTATCTTCTGCGTATGTGTTGTATTGCTATTTTAATCAGTGCTCATATTAGGTACTAGGTCATAGGTTAGCTTGTGGTCACTTTTAGCCGTAAGCAACATTTCCATGACTTGGGGGTAGCCTCGGGTCGTGATAAAACTTGGTATCAGAGACTAAGTTTTAAAGTGTCCTAGGGTTTTTGAAAGCTGCGTTGAGTAGAGTCTTGTGCATTGGTGTGAAGCGCGCCATACTTATGGGCAAGAGGCTACGAGATGTTTTAGGAAATTTTCCCTTATTTTAGTATTTATGTCATGCAAAAGAGCATGATCTCTGTTTAATTACTTTTTTTAACTCATCCATCATTTTTTCTACAGATAATGCTTCCCAGAAAAAACAACAGAAGAAGGAATGAGGATCATACCACCACATGTTCAGAAAGATACCCTGAATGAGCATGTCTCTCACACCAAATTCAAAGTCCCTTTCACTAACTAACCTATTCTGTAGCTTCTTAGAACAACCAGCAGACTGTTTCCCCAGCGAATCCAGTGGCAAATACAGCTGGAGTTAGGATTTGGCATTTCACTCAAATTAATCCCTCTCAATTTTTGATCCAAGTCTATGGAGGATCTGCAGGAGTTTCTAGACATAGTGCTGAAAAGTGATAGATATCATGGGCATCACTTCGAGTAAAAGTGCATAGTTAGTTGCATATCAGTTGCAGGATGTAGCACAAACCTAGTTTAAGCAGTAGAAGAAGGATCGAGGTATTGATTTAGGATCGATAGAGTGGGAGGAGTTTCCCATAACTTTCTCAGACAGGTTATTCCCCCTAGAGTTGTGGGAAACTAAGGTTCATTAGTTCATCAATTTGAAGTAGGGTAATATGAGCATGATGGAGTACTCACTTAAGTTTACTCAGTTGGTGAGGTATTATCCTACTATGGTGGTGGATAATTGGTTTAGGATGCTTAAGGTTGTATCTGGTGTAGCTAATAGTGTAATTAAGAAGTATAGGACCACCATGTTGATTATGGAGATGGACCTATCAGGACTTATGGTTCATGCTCAACAGATTAAGGAGGAGAAATATAAGGAGTAGGAGAAAGAGAATAAGAGGCCCACAACAGGTAGTTTTAACTCTTCTCAGCCAATTTCTGAAGAAGGTAGTTGTTCTTAGTTCTACTAGAAATTTTTAGCCTCAGCTCCATCCTCAGCTAGTGCTCCAGTGCCTAAGTTCAAGCAAGACAGTCAGGATAGGGTGCCTTGCTCTAATTCCCAGGGTAGTGTGAACAATGGTTATACTAATCTGCTTTGCCTGAAATATGGTAGGACTCATCAGGGTTAGTGTAAGACTGGTAGTGATATGTGTTTTGGATATGGCAAGCCATGACACAGGGTTAGGGATTTCCCAAGGGCTGGTCAGCAGGGTGAGTCCAATCATTCTTTATCTCCAGCCGGTCGCCCAACTAGCAGGGTGCCATTTCCAGTGAAAGCAATAGGGAGTTCTAGAATAGATTGTATTATATCCATACTTTACATGATCATGAAAGTTATTCTAATGTGGTTAAGGGTATGTTATTGGTCTTTCATCTTCTTGATTATGTTTTATTAGACCCCACAACTTTACTTTCTTTTATGACTCCTTTTATAGCCATTAATTTTGGTGTCAGTCCCAAAATATTAGCAGAACCTTTCTTAGTGTCTAACCCAATGGGTAAATGATAACGCTCAATCTACAGCTCTCGTGGGAGTGTAAAGCGGTCGTTAGCAAATATAGAACCCAACCTGGGTTGGGTATCGATCCCACAGAGAATAGCTTGGCCAACAAGCAAGAGAAATTACTAGACTTTTAGTGCAAGTCTCGTAGGAAAGGGGGGATTGTAGTATGTAACCAAAACAAGAAGGTAAGAACTGAAAATAGCAAAATAAAGAGAGATTGTCACGTGTGTTGTAAACAATGAGAATTGAGGCGTTGGGGTTATGTCCACCTTCTGAGGTATACGTCTCTATTGGCTATGAGTGTGTAGAGTCTTGACATGTAATTGCTTATAGAGAATTGTAGTCGATGGTAAATCCAAGCGTCTCTCGACCTAAACAAGGACTATTTCACTTTAACTCTCTCGAGCTTAAAGCGTGACTAACGGTACGAATTCTCCAAGAAGTTAGTCCAGGTACGGCACTAGCTTTTTAATAGGAAAGGGTGTCCTACTACCTTGACATTATCTCTTTTCCAGACAAATAACTTTTCTCTCGAACAAGTCAGATGTTAGACTGGCGTTGGTCTATGCGTCTTCTTTTCTAGACAAATAACCTTTCTCTCGAACAGGTTAGATGTTAGAATGGCGTGTTCTTGTGTTTGAACCGCAAAGAATGTAGATTTAAGATGAAGAGAATAATGATATAAGCAATATACTTGTCTTGAACTCACAAACTCATAGCTATAGATAGTAACTCATTCGGCTTCCATAACCCCAACTAAGAGATTTAGTTACCCATGAATGCGAAGGATATCACGTTTTGCATGGTGGATGGCGTGAATAGTAGGTGTTTGGCGTGTGGTTTTAGTGATTCCGTAGCAAGTAACGATTCTCTTGTTGTGGAATTTAAGAGTAGAAGAATGAAGAATTGAGAATGGGTTGTAGGAAGATGTCTTAATTGTAAGGAGATGAATGAATTGTCAGAATGTCTCTCTTCCCTCTTAAAATCTCTAACATGATAGGGTATTTATAATACTCCTATCCTACTCCTACTAATAAAATAAATAACCAAATCCTAATATACTAATGAAATCCTTGACCCAATTGTACTAGGGTAAGGTTACAAAATTATAATCCAAATAGAATGATGAAACACATAACCTAATTGCACTAGGTTAATGTATTATGGCAAAAATCCAGCTTTGCGTCTGTAAGTCCCAAAGTCTTCAGAAATGCTGTTTTAGCCCGGGACAGATTTTCCATGCAGCAGATTTAGTCCTTTATGCGTCCAGCTCCTTTCCATCTCGTTTGTGAGCTTTCTTTTGCGTCAAGTAAGCCATAAATTGCTGTATTTTGCATCATTTATACCTGAAACTTTCCTAATCACATTTGTTAGCTCATTTACAGGAAAAAGGACTAAAAGTGTACGAAATAGATAATTAGTTCTCGAAACTAGGCTAAAATATGGGCAAAATATATTGATATAGGCGCGTAATTTCGCCTATCATCAGTAAATCTATTATAGCCAGGAGGGTATTTAGAAATTACCCAGTCATAGTTTCTCAGAGAATCACTTTAGTTTATCTTGTGAAGTTAGAGATGACTGATTTTGATTTCATTCTCAGCATGGATTGGCTTCACTCATGCTATGCCTCAGTTGACTGTAGAAATAGAGTTGTTCAGTTTTAGTTTCCTAATAAACTAGTTATTGAATAGAGTGGTGGTAATTTAGTACCTAAATGTCAGTTTGTTTCCTATTTTAGAGCAAGAAAGATGATATCTAAGTTGTGTATTTACCATCTTGTCTGAGTCAAGGACTTAAATTTTTAGACTCTGAGTCTTGAGTTCATTCTAGTAGTAAATGAATTTTTCAGATGTGTTCCCTGAAGATCTTCCTAGAGTTCATCCTAAGAGTGAAATTGACTTCGGAATAGATATCCTTCCAGATACCCAGCCTATCTCTATTCTACCTGAAAAATGGCTCCAGTTGAGCTCAAGGTGTAGAAAGAATAGTTAAAATGATCTCTTAGACAAGAGTTTCATCAGACCTAGTGTTTCTCGATGGGGCATTCCAGTCTTGTTCATGCTTAAGAAAGACGATTCCCTCAGAATGTGCATTGACTACCGCCAGTTGAATAAAGTCACAATCAAGAATAGGTATCCACTTACTAGAATTGATGACTTATTTCACAAACTTTAGGGTGCCAGTTATTTCTCTAAGATAGACCTTAGATATGGCTATCATCAACTTAGAGTCAGAGATTGTGATATTCTGAAGACAACCTTCAGAACATGGTACAACCAATTTGAATTTCTAGTTATGTCTTTTTGACTAGCAAATGCCCCTATAGCTTTCATGGACTTGATGAATAGGGTGTCCAAGCAGTACTTGGACATATTCGTCATAGTCTTCATTGATGATTTCATTGTCTATTCCTGTAGAGAGAATTATTATACAAATCATCTAAGGTTTGTGTTGCAGACCCTTATAGATCATCAACTATTTGCTAAGTTTCTTTAGTGCAAATTTTGGCTAATATTAGTAGCTTTCCTTGGCCATATAGTCTCCTGTGATGGCATTCGAGTTGACCCTTAGAAGACCAAATAGTGAGAAACTGGCCTAGACCCATCTCTTTATTATACATTAAGAGTCTCTTGGGTTTGTCTGACTATTATAGATGGTTTTTTAAAGGGTTTTCTTCTATTTCTTCCCCCATCTCCCATTGACTTAGAAGAAAGTAAAATTTCGGTGGTCAGATTCATGTGAGAAGAGTTTTCAAGAGTTGAAGACTTCACTCACTTTCACCCAGTATTGACTTTGCCAGATGGTTTAGGTGGATTTTTAGTTTATTGTGATGCTTCCATAGTTATTCTTGGTTGTGCTTTGATACGGAGAGGCAAGGTCATAACCTACGCCTCTAGACAACTTTCAGCCTATGAAAAGAATTATCTTACTCATGATCTAGAGTTGGAGGCTATTGTATTCGCCTTAAATATTTAGAGGCATTATCTCTATGGGGTTTATGTTGATGTGTTCACAGATCATAGGAGTTTGCAGTACGTGTTCATGCAAAAAGATCTGAATCTTCATCATAGAAGGTGGCTTGAGTTGTTAAAATATTTTGATATGAGTATGTTTTATCATTTAGGCAAGGCCAATGTAGTGATAAATGCCCTTAGTCGGTTGTCTATAGGCAGTGCTTCCTATGTGGAGAATGATAAGAAGTTTTAGTCCATAATCTTCATCAGCTTGTTAGATTAGGCGTTCAGTTGGTTGATTCAGCTGAAGGTAGTACATGGGTTCTTAATGGTTCAGAATCTTCTTTGGTTGCTGAAGTCAAAGAAAAGTAAGACATGTTTTCTTCAAAGGGGGAGATGGTGTGATTCATTGTCAGGACAGGTTATGCATTTCGTATGTTGATGGTTTGAGAGAGAAAATTTTAAAAGAAGTGCATGGTGTATGATACTCTGTCCATCTCGATGTAACTATAATGAACAGTGACTTGCAAGAAATCTATTAGTTGAGTGGTATAAAGAAATATATTGCAGAGTTTGTGGCAAAGTTTTGAATTGTCAGTAAGTCAAAGTTGAGCACCAAAGGCCATGTGGTATATTGCAGAAGTTTAGCATCCCCACTTAGAAGTGGGAAAAAGTGAACATGGATTTTGTGAGAGGGTTGCCTCGTACGCATCGTCTGCATGATTTGATTTGGGTCATTTTAGATAAAATGACTAAATCATCTCTTTTTTCTAGTTTATACATCGTATTCAGTCGATGATTATGCAAGACTCTATCTTATATGGTTAGATAAGTTGCACGGAAGTCTATTATCTATTATTTCAATTAGAGGTAGTCAGTTTATTTCACACTTTTTGAAGGATTTTCAGAAAGGTCTTGGTACCCAAGTTTATCTCAGTACAACTTTTCATCCTCAGACAGATGGTCAAGTAGAATGAACCAATCAAACTCTAGAAGACATATTGAGGGCTTGCGTTATTGACTTTAAAGGTAGTTGGGATGACCACTTACCTTTGATTGGTATTGATTAAAACAATAGTTATCACTCAAGTATTCAGATGGCTCTATTTGAGGCTCTCTATAGAAGGAGATGTAGATCGCCTATTGATTGGTTTAAGGCAGGTAAAGCTTCTTTGATAGGGCCAAATTTATTATTTAATGCAATGGAGAAATTTCAATTGATTCAGGAAAGGTTGAAGACATCCAAAAGTCATTAGAACTTGCATGCAAACATGAGGAGAAGAGATCTTGAGTTTGAGATTAGTGATTTAGCCTATTTAAAGATTTCGCCTTTAAAGGGAGTAAAGAGATTTCGCAAGAAAGGGAAACTTAATCTCCTCTATGTTGGCCTATATAGAATCTTGAACAGTTTTGGGAAGGTAGCTTATAAGCTTGAGTTGCTTGCATATTTAGCAACAATGCATTTATTGTTTCATGCTTCCTTTATTAAAGAAATGTGTTGGTGATTCAGATTTTTACTATTCCTTTAGAAAGTATGGAAGTTAAGGATAGCCTTTCCTACAAAGAAGTCAGATTTGAGATCCTTAATCGTCAGATTCATAAGCTAAGGAATTAGTCTATTGAGGGAGCTACCTAGGACACAGAAAAAGATATACGAGCAATGTATCCATTTCTTTTCTCTACAAACTCAGATTCAGCTTGAGGTAATGATCTTCCTTAGATTGAAACTTTTTCGTTCTCTGATTCAGCTATGTAACCATTCATGTACCATGTCATGTATTCACGTAATCAGTTCAGTTCACCTATCATGCTTTAGTCTCAGTTATGTAATCATGATTCAAATCATTCATGTTATGTATGTGGTCTTAGTGACTTAGTATTCTTAGTCAAACTAGTATTATTCAAGGATAAATGTTCCTAAGGGGGACATATTATAATACCCTGTAAGATCCTCAGGTCGGTTCAATCATATTTGCATATTTAAGGGGTCCAAGGCTTTAAGTTTTCACTAAGTATTAAGGACTTAGTCATTTTCAAGACCCCCAAACTCCAATAATTTTTATTTTGGTCTTTCCTACCTCAGTACATTGATTTTTGTGTTGATTTATTTTTGGAGTTATTAAAGGTATGTCTCGGGGGAGTTTCATGATTTTTAGATGGGCGTAGGGGCATTTTTGGGAAATAAAAGCAGAAGATCCCTGCGATAATCTTACAACCCAGGGATTGCTCTGCCGAACTAGGTGTCACGGCGTGGGGCTTGCTCCACCGTATTGGGGGTTTGGGGTAAGGGGCTCGCTCCGCCTAACTAAGGGTTGCGGCGCGGGGTTGGGTGCGCTTCCATCTCCTTGTTCATTGATATCAAGGGGAAATTGGGTCTTTTCCCTCTATCCAAGTTATTTACCACGTGATTGGGGTTTTTATAGGGGCATTATTTACCCCTTTCACTCAAAATGGCATTATTTGACCCCTTCACTAAAAATAACTCTCAATAAACCCTCTTCCTTCCCTAAGAGCAACATCCAAGTCCCTTTCTCATCAAATAAATAGTTCAAGCTTCCAAGTTTAAGAAACCCTCAAGAAATCTTCAAGAAACTATCTATTAAGGTATATGGGTATTCATCGATGGGTACCTTTCATCCCTTGAGTCCAAAAACCCTATTTTTACTTACAAGTATAAATATTATCTTACTTTGTGAAATTTATCCATGAATTTCATGATAAATCAATTAAAAGTTATATCTACAATTGTTTCATAGTGAATTATGCTATTTCATGTTCTGAATTGAAAGTTTCTATGTCATAGTCCATTGATTTCATGTCAAATCCCCGAATTATGAATTGAGCCATATAATTATTTTATTTTCTCATGTTTAATACATTTTTATGCCTTCTATTCAGTTATCCCATGCATTTAAGTTAGTTCTTATGTCACATACAAGTACATTCAAAGTCCTGACTGCATAGTTTTATTTGCGCTATGTTGTCTTATAAGATATGTTCAGACGCTGAGCTTCCCGACCGTTTTTAGATAGCTCAATGTTACACAACAACAATAGTGGTGAGTCCTCATCCATCGAGGACATGATATGTTATCTCAGTTATTTTAGTATTTCCTTATGTTAAGTCAGTCAGAGTTAGTTTGGGTTTCGTCCCATCCTCTCCTCATGATGTTTAAAGGCCTTTAGATAATTAGTTATGTAGCCAGTCAGTTCTAAAATTATTCATTAGTTTCTTTCAGACAAACAATGTAGTTTCCAGTATTTTATTACATAGTTCAGACATGTCATTGCTATGAATTTCAGTATTGAGATTTGCAGCTTCTTATCATTTTATCTTACGCACATATGTTGTATTGCTATTTTACTCAGTGCTCACAGTAGGTACAAGTTTATTGATTAGCTTGTCGTCACTTGTGGCCGTCAGAATTGTTGTTGCGACTTGGGGATAGCTTTATGTAACACCCCGATTTGCTGAACCGAAATGCGACACGGTGCTCATGACCCCGAGGGACCACAACCTAACTCATGACTGATATCAGTACCTGTATATTGCAAATCATGATATAATAATGCGGAATACATGGAACTGTAAGGCCATAAGGTTCAACTGAATACAATCATGTGGGTGAAAATACCTAAAACAACTCAATCTAAACGTGAACCTAAACATAAATCTGAAAGTAGATCTGAAAGCCTCTAAACTGTCTGAATAAGAAGTTGAAGGAAAATGTCTCCAACTAACTCCGTAAAACTGAACTGAAAAATAAATAAATGTATCAAATCATATTGTCTTCGAATCAATGAGGACTCACTGTGTCTCTGCGACTGGAATGCTAACGCTACTGCTGGGCTGGAGTTCGTGTCTAGGAACCTATGGTGTAACATGAAAAGAAAGCACCATAGTGCAAATGCGTCAGTACAACTGGAGTACTGAGTCTACGAGGAAGGTAGGCTGAACATAAAGGGTTTCATGCATGAACAACACTGACTGACCAATATGAACGTGGGAGTGCAAACACACATATATATAAACTGGGACCGTGAATACGTGATAGTATGACCTGTAAGATAATACATGGTTTGCTGATAACTGTCATGACTGATACTGAAACTGATAACATGGACGACAGTATCTGACAGTCTTGTATATATACTAAAATCTAAAAAACGCCCTGAGTTTTTTTACTGAGACTGATACTGAAACTATGGAAAGTAGTGTTTCACCGACATGCCCCATGTATGCCATTATGGCTAAGCTGGGGTCCAATCTCTGCCCCAACTGGAGGGTTACCAATACCATGCCACGAGTAAAGACAGCCAGTGAGTGACCCATATCTGGCGGGTACTCAATGAGAATGGAGGGAACCCTAAACTGATGGGTTAAGCCACCCCATTAACCCTAATCTGACGGGTTAAGATATCTTAACGTACGCTGGCTACGTAGTTCTGGAACACAAGGATTGATACTAAGAATCACGCACTGAACTGGAGGTGAGTTCCTATCCTTAGGTTCACTCGGTGCTAGGCTCTACTCCCATCTGGAGGGACTGGAAATGAATAACTGACTGTGCATGTTTAATCTTACTGAATTCTGTTGACTGACGGAATGTTACTGATATCTGACAATTGACTAAGATCATGAGGTTTTGCTGAGTCACATAACTTACTGAAGTCTATGGAATCATAGCTTGAGTTCGGATATCGTGAAACATGACATAGATCTAGGCACACAGCTATAGTTTTTGGGTACAAGTACCCCCAGGACTCAATGGAAGGAAACTGACACACATGACTGACTTGATCATAAGAGTAGAGTGCATAATTTATAATATCATAAGTAGGGATCTCATACTAAGCATGCTTATCAACAATTTATTGCATGGAAAGGATTTCATATCACATGGAAGTACTTGCACAATCTTAATATCATGTTCATTCCATAATCCAATTGGAAACACATTCCAATAGCATGGAAGTTCATGTGGATTGCATAGTTATCAACATCTTGTTCATAAGTAGGCTTTGCAAGTAAACATAGCATAATATCATTAGAATAGTTCATGATTATTACAACACTATTTACAAGGAACATTAACAACATAGAAGTCATTGGAACGTAAGGGCATATCATGAATCCTTCACTTAGTCACAATATAGCTATATTGCATGATTTCTAGTTCCTTAGGCATTTTATCAAACGCCTTACATGCACATCTTAAGAATAGGTGAATTCATCAAATTATTTATCATGAACAACCAAATTTACATGTTTCCAACTTATATCATATCATGAATTCACAAAAACATATAAAGATTCCATCTTGGGAATCACCCAATATCAACAACATGATCATCAACACCCAACAATATAGAAATCATACTTTATAATGATAAAGAGGAAAATAATCAAGAATAAACATGGGTATGATCATATCACCACAATCAACCAAGCTTTTGTATTTTAAAGATTGATTCTTGAACTCCACGGATGAAAGGAATCCGTGGATGAACACTACGCATACCTTAGAAGGAAGATTCTTGATGATTGACGGAGGAATTTCCTTAAAATCGGATCTTCAAGCTTAATTATGCAACCCTAGTTGTTTTTCTCCTTTAGTGCTCTTGGATGATGAGATTTGAGATGAAAATAGGGTTGTAATATGTTTAGAAGATATACATTTCGTAGGGTTAAGTTTAGGGACGTGTAAGGAGTATTTAAAGACTTAATTACCTTTAAAATAACTTAAAACGGAGTGTTTTTGACACCTAGAATTGACTTAGGTGGCGCCCAAGTGATCGGCTATGCTTTGGTTGGGCGGCGTCTAACCAATCGCCTATGCTTACTGTCTCTCACGAAAATGAGCATAAATTTTCGCTCAGGTATTGGATTAAGGCGAAATTGGTATCATTCGAAAGATAATTCGATTCTCTAAAATTTGGTGGGTCTAAATAAGCCAAAATACCAGAAGAATATCGAGTTATACTCATTCAAAGATGACCCTTACAAAATCAAACACTAAAACTTGATGGATTCAAAAACTCTTAGCTTGTATTACCTTAAGTGACTTATATGAACATGCTTAATACATCATGAGCTATCCTGTCATTAGGATATTCAGGGTAAGTCATGTACTCAAGTATGAATCACAGGATACGAGATTTCATATGTAGGAATGCTTATTCAGTTACTAGCTTTGAAACATGCGGGGTATTACAATATCTCCCCATTGGGAACATTCGTCCTCGAATGAGAATTTACTGAGAAGCGATACAAGACAATATAACCTGAACTGAACATAAAGAACTAAAACTTGATCTCATGACTGACATGCTAAACATACTGAACTCATGCATACCTGATGCACGGGCAACTGACACATGAATGCATGACTGAGCATGAAACGGTTAATAGGTACCAAGTTTATACTGGAAACATGAATGTGAACTGAATAAGATTAAGGAGAACTGTTACCTTGAGCTTGATCTGAATTTGTGGGTAAGAGGTGAGGATACTTAGTATGCATATTTGCTTCTGCTTCCTAAGTAGCTCCCTCATGAAACTGATTTCGCCAAAGAACCTTGACTAGAGGGACTTCTTTGTTCCTCAATCTACGAGTCTGATAATCTAAAATTTCGACTGGAATCTCTTCATTAGAGAGGTTGTTCTAAATGTCGATGCTCTGAATGGGGACAACAACTGCTGGGTCACCTAAGCACTTCTTTAGCAATGAGACATGGAAGACTGGATGGACTGAAGCTACATCTAAAGGCAACTCAAGATCATAAGCTACCTTGATGAAATGACAAAGAAATCTTAAGGGACCGACATACCTGGGACTGAGTTTCCCTTTCTTGCCGAACCTCTTCACTCCCTTCATGGGAGAGATCTTAAGATAGACATAGTTATTGACCTCAAACTCGAGATCCTTTCTACGAACATCTGGTCAGTCCCTTTTTTGTCGAACCTCTTCACTCCCTTTATAGGAGAGATCTTAAGATAGATATAGTCATTGACCTCGAACTCGAGATCCTTTCTACGAAAATCTGCATAGGACTTCTGTCGGCTCTAAGCAGCCCAGAGTCTCTCTCTGATCAACTAAACTTTCTCTAAGGCATCGAATACTAAGTCAGGACCTATGAATAGGGCCTAATAACCAATTGGAGATCTACATCTCCTACCATAAAGAGCTTCGAATAGAGCCATCTCAATACTAGAATGATAGCTATTGTTGTATGCAAACTCAATCAAAGGCAAGTGGTCATCCCAACTTCCTTTGAAGTCAATTACACACGCCCTTAGCATATCTTCAAGAGTCTGAATGGTCCTCTCTACTTGACCATCTGTCTGAGGATGAAACGTTGTGCTGAGATGGAATTGGGTACCGAGAACCTTTTGGAATGGTTTCCAAAAGTGAGAAGCGAACTGGGTACCTCTGTCTGAGATGATAGATAGTGGAACACCATGTTATCTGACTAACTCCTTGGTATAGAGTTTAGCCTAAATCCTAGGTGAAATAAGAAGTACGAATAGGAAGGAAATGAGCTGACTTGATCATTCTATCTATAATTACCCAGACCGAATCATGCTAATGACGAGTTATAGGCAAACCCTTCACGAAGTCCATGTTAACTTCTTCCCACTTCTAAGTAGGAATGGTAAACTCTTGAATTGAAACACTAGGTTTCTGATGCTCTATCTTAACCTGCTGACATGTAGAGAACTTAGCCATAAACTCTATAACATCTCTCTTCATCCCACTCCACAAATAGATCTCCCACAAGTTATGGTACATCTTAGTGGCCCCTAGATGAATAGAGTATCGCACCATGCGCTTCTGCAAGAATTCTTTGCCTCAATTTGTTTACACCTGGAACACATAGATGACCCTAACAACGAAGAACGCCATCTCTCTCTTGGGAGAAAACCTCAACTTCTTGATTCTAAACTGACTCTTTGAGCTTGACAAGGCTAGGATCCCTGTCTTGTTTCTCTTTTACCTTGGAAACTAGAGATGACTCTGAACTACTATGAACACATACACCACCCTCTGAAGAATCGACTTAGTGAATTCCTAGTCTGGCAAGCTGATGGATCTCCTGAGCCAACTTTTTCTTACTATCCTCAATGTGAGAAATACTAACCATGGAGAGTTGACTGAGAGCGTCGGCCACAACATTTGCCTTGCACAGATGATAAAGAACACTTATGTCGTAATCCTTCAAGAGCTCTAACCACCTTTTCAGGTGATGACTGAGATCTTTTTGGGAAAAGACATACTGGTGGCTTTTATGGTCTATGAAGACATCTACATGAACTCCATAAAGAAAATGCCTCAAAATCTTTAAGGCAAAAACTACCACTGCTAACTCGAGATCATGAGTACGATAATTCTTCTCATGTGGCTTTCACTGTCTGGAGGCGTAGGCTATGACCTTACCATGCTACATGAGGACACAATCTAAACCCACTCTGGATGCATAACAATAGACCACAAAACCTTCTGAACCATCTGGAATAACTAGAACTAGAGCAGAGGTGAGTTGAGTCTTCAACTCTTGAAAGCTTTTCTCACATGAATCTGACCTCTAAAAATTAATCTTCTTCTGAGTCAATCTGGACATGGGAGATGCAATAGAAGAAAATCCCTCAACAAATTGTCTGTAATAGCCAGTCAAACCTAAGAAACTCCTAATATTTGATGGAGATACGGGTCTAGGCCAGTTTGTTACTGCCTCAGTTTTCTGAGGATCTACTCTAATTCCATCACTGGAAACAATATGGCTAAGGAATGCTACTGATCTTAGCCAAAATTTTCACTTGCTGAACTTAGCCAATAATTAGTGATCCTTGAGAGTCTGAAGAACAATATTGAGATGGTCTGCATGATCATGCTCTGTGCGAGAATAGACCAGAATATCATCTATGAAGACTATGACAAACATGTCCAAGTACTAATTGAATACATGGTTCATCAAATCCATAAAAGCTGCAGGGGCATTGGTAAGACCAAATAACATGACTAAAAATTCAAATTAATCATACCGAGTACGGAAAGCTGTCTTTGAAATGTCACATTCTCTAACTCTGAGCTGATGATAGCCTGATCTGAGGTCTATCTTAGAGAAGTAATTGGCACCCTAAAGTTGGTCCAATAGATCATCAATCCTGGGAAGAGGATATTTGTTCTTGACCGTGACCTTGTTGAGTTGATGGTAATCAATACACATCCTGAAAGAACCGTCTTTTTTGCGCACAAATAATACTGGCGCACCCTATGAGGAAATGTTGGGTCTGATGAATCCCTTATCTAAAAGATCCTTCAACTAATCTTTCAGTTCCTTGAGTTCTACTAGTGCTATTCTGTATGGCGGAATAGAAATACGTTGAGTATCCGGAAGAAGGTCTATGCCAAAGTATATTTCCCTCTCGGGAGAAAAGCCTGGAAGATCTTTGGGAAAGACATCTGAGTATTCATTAACTACAGGGACTATTTTGAGGCTAGGATATTCAGAACTGGAATCTTTAACATGCACGAGATGATACATACACCCCTTAGAGATTATTTTCCTTATGCGAAGGTAGAAAACAAGTTGACCCCTGAACGCTGAAATACTACCCTTCATCTCTAGGAAGGGCTTATTCTAGAACTAAAACTAAACTATCCTGTATCTGCAGTCGACTGTGGCATAGCAGGAATGAAGCCAATCTATGCCGAGAATGACATCAAAATTAGTCATCTCTAACTCCACTAAATCTGCTGACGTGGATTTCTGAGATATCATAACCGGGCAGTTCCTGTATAACCACCGAGCTATGATGGTTTTACCCACTGGGGTAGAGACTGAGAAGGGCTCTGCTAAGACTTTGGAATTGATTCCAAAATCACCTGATATGTATGGAGTAACAAAAGACAAAGATGCACCTGGGTCTAACAAAGCATAAACATAAACATGGAAAATCTGTAACATACCAGTAACGACATCAGGAGAATTTTCCTGATCCGACCGGGACTGAGGAGTATAGAATCCATTTAGGCGTCATCCACTGGTAGCACCGGAAATGGCACCCTGCTGGTTCGAGTGACTGGACTGAGCTGTAGAATAATTTTGTTGACCCTGAAGACTTGAATACAGACACTCCCTAATCCTGTGGCCTGGCTTGCCATAACCAAAACAGACATCACTACCAGCTCTACGAAATTCCCTTGTAGTTCTTACCACAAGTCTGACAAAGGGAATTCGTTCGGGCACTGCTAACACTACCCTAAGATTTAGAGCCTGACACTTTGTTTATATTACCATCTCTTAACTTCGGCACTGGAGCGCTAGCAGAGAAAGGAGCTGGAATGGCTGAGTTGGAGTGAAACTGTGAACGGTTTCCTCCATTTGACTTGGGGTGAGCAAAGTTGAAATTACCTGACCTTGCTCTCTTGTTCTGCCTCTCCCTAGTCTTAAAATTTTGCTCTTCTACTTGCTGGGCATGGGTCATGTGTCTGGCTAAGGTCATATCACCGATTAGCATCACAGACCTACACTTATTTACCACACTATCATTGACCCCTGACATGAACTTACTTATCTTAGCTCTATTATCTGCAACCATATGAGAATTATACTTGGATAGCTGAGTAAATTTGACAGAATACTCCCTAACTGTCATATTCCCCTGCCTGAGGATGATGAACTCAAGAATATGTCTAAGAAGGCTGTGACAAATTCCCACTCGATAGGGCCTGTATCATCTAACCTCTCAGACTTCCACTATTTAGACCAATCATGAGCAACATCCTATAACTGGTAGGTGGCTAACTCAGCACTCTCAATAGAAGTAGCACCTATGATGTCAATGACCTTTTGGACTTGGTCAATCAAATCCTGAGGGTCCTCATCAGACTTTGACCCATGGAAAGATGGAGGGTTCATTCGAGTGATGTCCCAAACCCTAGCTGCTTTGGGAGTGGCCACTGGATTGGCCGAAGTAACTAGTGGCCATTCATTCTGTACAACCATGGACTGAGCAAGTATGGTAAATGTGGCTCTAAACTCCGCATAGAAAACATATTCGCCCAAAGGATCTTTGGGCTGAGGAGCTGGCTCGTTTCTTCTATTTAGGGCCATGAGCTAGAATAAGAGAAGAATGGAATAGACTGAGAGTTTAACTTGTGATTATGCTCACTAGCATGACATGAATAATGAAGAAAGGGGACTGTTCCTAAAGTATCTTATAGCCTCCCGCACATAAATATGGTGCGCAACACACCCATGTACTAGAATTTACTAGCTGCGGCTTTCAGACTTACTAGGACTCTACTGAACCTTAGGCTCTGATACAAAGTTTGTAACACCCCGATTTGATAAACCAAAATGCTACATGGTGCTCATGACCCTGAGGGACCACAAGCTAACCCATGACTGATATCTGTACCTGTATACTGCAAATCATGATATAATAATATGGAATACATGGAATTATAATTCCATAAGGTTCAACTGAATACAATCATATGGGTGAAAATACCTAAAATAACTTAATCTGAATGTGAATCTAAACAAAAATCTGAAAGAAGATCTGAAAGCCTCTAAACTGTCTGAATAAGGAGTTGAAGGAACTTTTCTCGAACTAACTCCATAAAACTAAACTGAAGAAATAAATAAATGTATAAAATCATATTGTCCTTGAATCAATGAGGAATCACTGTGTCTCTGTGACTGGAATGCTACCGCTACTGCTGGGTAAGAGCTCGTGTCTCAAAATCTATGGTGTGATATGAAAATAAAGCACCATAGCACAAATGCATCAGTACAACTGGAATACTGAGTATACGAGGAAGGTAGGATGAACATAAAGGGTTTCATGCATGAACAACAATGATATGAACGTGGGAGTGCAAACACACATATATAGAAACTGGGACCGTGAATACGTGATAGCATGACCTGTAAGCTAATACATGGTTTACTGATAACTGTCATTACTGATACTGAAACTGATAACATGGATGACTCTATTTGATAGTCCTGTATATATACTAAATTCTAAAGAACGCCCTGAGTTCTTTTACTGAGATTGATACTGAAACTGTGGGAAGTAGTGTTTAATTGACATGCCCCATGTATGATGTTATGGCTAAGCTGGGGACCAATCTCTAGCCCAACTGGAGGGTTTTCAATATCGTGCCACGGGTAAGGACAGCCTGTGAGTGACCCTTATCTGGTGGTTACTCAATGAGAATTGTGGGAACCCTAAACTGATGTGTTAAACAACCTCATCAACCCTAATCTGACGGGTTAAGAAGTCCCAACCTTAATTAGTTCTAGAACATAAGGATTGCTACTAAGAATCACACCCTGAACTAGCGGGTGAGTTCCTATCCTTGGGTTCACTCGGTGCTAACCTCTACTCCCATCTAGAGGGACTGGACAAGAATAACTGACTGTGCATGACTTAATCTTACTGAATTCCATTGACTGGTGGAATGTTACTGATATCCGACAGTTGACTAAGATCATGAGGTTTTCCCGAGTCACATGACTGACTGAAGTCTATGGAATCATAGCTTGAGTTTCGATATCATGTAACATAACATGGATCTATGCACACAGCTATAGTTTTTGGGAAAAGTACCCCCAGGACTCGATAGAAGGAAATTGACACACATGACTGACTTGATCATAAGAGTAGAGTCCATAATTTATAATATCACAAGTAGGGATTTCATACTAAGCATGGTTATCAACAATGTATTGCATGGAAAGGATTTCATATCACATGGAAGTACTTGCACAATCTTAATATAATGTTCATTGCATAATCATGTTGGCAACACATAGAAATAGCATGGAAGTTTATGTGTATTTCATGGTTATCATACATCTTGTTCATAAGTAGGATTTGCAAGTAAACATAGCATAATCTCATAAGAATAGTTCATGAGTATTCCAACAACATTTACAAGGTACATTAACAACATAGAAGTCATTGGAACGTAAGGACATATCATGAATCCTTCACTTAGTCACAATTTATCTATATTGCATGATTTCTAGTTCCTTAGGCATTTTATCAAACACCTTACATGCACATCTTAAGCATAGGTAAATTCATCAAATTATACATGATGAACAACCAAATTACATGTTTCCAACTCATATCATATCATGAATTCTCAAAAACATATAAAGATTCCATCTTGGGAATCACCCAATATCAATAACATGATCATCAACACCCAACAATATAGAAATCATACTTTATAATGACAAAGAGGAAAACAATCAAGCATCAACATGGGTATGATCATATCACCATAATCAACCAAGCTTTTGTATTTTAAATATTGATTCTTCAACTCCACGTATGAAAGAAAGCCGTGGATGAACACTACGCATACCTTAGAAGGAAGATTCTTGATGATTGACGGAGGAATTTCCTTAAAATCGGATCTTCAAGCTTAATTATGCAACCCTAGTTGTTTTTCTCCTTTAGTGCTCTTGGATGATGAGCTTTGAGATGAAAATAGGGTTGTAATATGTTTAGAAGATATATATTTTGTAGGGTTAAGTTTAGGGACGTGTAAGGAGTATTTAAAGACTTAATTACCTTTAAAATAACTCAAAATGGAGTGTTTTTGACACCTAAAATTGACTTAGGCGGCGCCTAAGTGATCTCCTATGCTTGGGTTGGGCAGCGCCTAACCAATCACTTATGCTTGGGTTAGGCGGCGCCTAACCAATCGCCTATGCTTACTGTCTCTCACAAAAATGGGCATAACTCTTTGCTCGGGTATTGGATTAAGGCAAAATTGGTATCGTTGGATAGATAATTCAATTCTATATAATATTTTAGGTTTAAATCAGCCAAAATACCATATTAAAATCAAGTTATACTTATTCAAAGATGACCCTTGCAAAATCGAACACTAAAACTTGATGAATTCAAAAACTCTTAGCTTGTATTACCTTAAGTGACTCATATGAACATGCTTAATACATCATAAGGTACCCTATCGCTAGGATGTTCATGGTAAGTCATGTACTTAAGTATGAATCAAAGGATAGGAGATGTCTACATAGGAATACTTATTCACTTCCTAGCTTTGAAACATGCGGGGTATTACACTTTGGGTCGTGACAGGTATTGATGTTTGTTTTGAAATATTGTTTGAGGGTCTTGAATAACTGTTATTTGTGTGATGTTTCATATTTTTTCCTGCATGAGTTATGTTTAAATGGTGGTTTTAAAATCAATAAGATGAATGAGAATGGTGACTAAATTAAGGGATTATGATTTCCCAAAACTTGTGAGTTTTGAAGTGGTTATGACCTCAACCCCATATTGTAAAATTGGTTTTGAATATAAAAAGTATGCATGTTGAACTATACTTGAACTATTGTATAATGTGAAAAGTAAATGAAGCATAATGATTGTAAAATTAGACCTTATGGGTTGTGTGGTCCCCTAAACTAGTTTATAATTAAACCAAGGGGGCAATGAATTTCCTTAATTGAGGATATTATTTCTGCATGTTGATTTTAACTTGGAAGTTTTGTTGGTATGAAGATACCAAATATGTATGCCTAAATATGTATTATGGTTCTATGAATGGGAATGTGTGATAATTATTTCAATTGGTCTTTAATAAGGGTTGTGTAGCTGAGTCATATAAGTAGAGGTCCTGAGGGGTCTTCACTGGAAACCCCAGTTACCTATGCGAGGGACTAAATGATAGGGTGGTTTGAGTCCTCATTAATTATTATCATATGATTGATAGGTTCGAGTCCCCTATATTACTTTTACATTATTGGGTATTCAAGTCACCTTTATATACCGGGAGGTTCGAATCCTCCATAGTGCATATGTATACCCTCTGGTTCATGTGACTACACACTAGTGCCCTTCCAGCTGCGGAAGAGCTAGACCTATATAGCCTATGTATTCCTTTGTATATTATGCCGGTTG
The DNA here is from genome assembly GCF_002878395.1 of Capsicum annuum. NCBI lineage: Eukaryota > Viridiplantae > Streptophyta > Magnoliopsida > Solanales > Solanaceae > Capsicum > Capsicum annuum. Next base: position 28,966,081 of record NC_061120.1, on the reverse strand, counting down.
AGCTACACAATCTAGGCTAAAGTTTTAATGTGCATGTTAAGCCTTTTTCCATGCCCTAACACATGATGTATATATACTTATTTGCGTATGATTATGTGTATTGGATTTTTGTACTTTTTCAATTAATATTCAAGGCATTATTTTATCCCCTATCCCTGTGTTACATGCTAGTGCTCCAACTGCTAACCGTCTTCGAACGTTGTATCCCCATGTGATGCAAGTACCAGAGATATCTCTGTTTTTTCTACCTAGAGTTAGATGGATCATCTTGCGTTGGTTTGTTGTGGTGAAGTGGTGAGCTTCCATTCTCTTGAACACTGAGACATTTCATTAGTTATTATCATAGATTAGAATTCAGAATTTCCATTACCATCATTAACATTATCATTGGCATTGTCATCTGTCAAGTGTCGGGGACATGTCCTTTCCAAGACTGGTTTTTGGTTCTTTGTTTAGAAGGCTTTGCTAGCTTACTATGGGCTTGGGTGATGTTGCTTAGTTGTTTCGGCTCATTACTATTTATTGGTCATAGACTTATCTTTTAATCTTTAATCTTACCTTGTGCTATCTTCTTATATATTTGAATTCATCAGACATTAGGGATATCATGTTGTTTGGTTAGGAGTAAGGGGTGGTCTGCAGTCTCTAATAGACTTGAGATACCCATCTCGGGCCAGCCCTAATTCAGGTCATGACATAATTGAAACATTATTTTACAATAAAATCAAAGATAAAAATACTTTCTCTTAGAATCTAGTCTAGATAATGTACAAGAGCTTATGACTCATAACTAAACGACAACATAAAGGACACAACTTCCATCGTACGAATAAAATGAGTAAAAGCTACTGAAGATCACTATTTACATTGCGTAGAAACATCAATTGATACTCTAACAAGACTATACCCCAAAAAAGGTTTATAAATTGTAGCATTAGTACAAACTACACATACTGGTAGGAATAATCAGTCGACCAAGTTTAAAGCACATAATATATAATATAGAAATTTAAGATAAATCATGTACACATAATGTGAAATTTTAAATCCCCTCAGTCAATAGATCATCTCTTCAGTTAATGTAAGTAACTTTCATTCTTCTCTCAAATAACTAGCACTTACATCTCCAACCTAGGATAAATTTGAGAGCACACAACTTCACAACTAATCCAAGACTACAAAGATTAACTACCCAATATTTCCTTAACCTTTACTCATAAAACCATTATTATCATCTCCAGATACTATATTATAGAAAACAACCATGACATATAATTCCAATAGTGAATAACAATATCAACACGTAGACATATATAAACCAACTAAAAGTCAACACACAAGACTATTTTAGAACCAACTCTAGTTGTTCTTCATTTCATGAAGTTTTGTCAAATATCAAAATTGCAATTCCCATCGAAGAAAGGATAATTATAAGCCAATAAAATCAGTTCACACCATAAACTTAAGTTTAGATAGCACGTTGACATATCAAGTCAACAGTTAGCTCTAGGAACCAAACTTAATAATATTAGTAATGGTTCACACAAAGGGCACTGCATATCATTATATCAAATGTACCACAAAAGGACCTCAAACATCATTAAGTCAAAAAATAAACCCTATCCACACAATGAACCAAATATTAATAAAATAATAAATAAAACCAATCCAATTGAGGAACTAAATAAATAAATCAATAAATTGATTTAGTCCACGAATGTTATCAATTATAAATAAATCAACAAATAAACTTAGTCAACTCAAGGAATTAATTATAAATCAGCACAATCCACTTAAGGAACCATCAAACTCACCAATCAGTGTACGCACTTGCTAAGGCTCTTATGGTCACCCACTATCCATGATTTGTAAGACACGATCTCAGTCTATGTTCTATACGAACATGGTACCCTGGTGAACTAATGAATCATATCTACTATACCAACGTAGTACCCAAGCCAACCAATGAATAATATTAGATCCATCGTGCCATCTTCTCTACGAACATGAAGGTGCCAACCTTATTTCAACCAATCCCAAGTGATGTCCATTACCAGCTCTTCTCCCAATAATAATAGTAAATTTTGTGAGGATGTCCTTTACCGGCTCATCCCTCAAATAGAACTGTTATCCCAATAATTACAACCTCAATGAGAATAAACAACCACACTTATGAAATTAACAATCCTATAATATAACGTTATTATATGTGATTAATACTTAGGATATTATTTGACAATTACTTTCTTTGAACATGCATTGTAAAAAATATATAAAGAAACTATTAATATGCACACATAAAATAAGTTTGGTTTTCAAGTACATTTAGCCATCACATACTTGTTTAAGTGCAATCATCAAGTAAGTTTACATATATCAGAGCGTGCGCCACAACACAATCCTTATGTAGAAGTACCATTATTTCATTATTGAGGAATGTTTGTGCGAGTCATTTAGCATGTTCAATAGTATCTCAAGTGAAATCAAGTTCTCATATTTACTAGTATGGAGTGAAACGAATGACCAGACATCTAGTTTAAAGCACTCATTTATAGTCAATTAGCATTAATTGTATTCTTAGTAACCATGAAATTATGAAAAAGATTCTACATAGACTAACTCATCACCTAATTTCTTAACTATGATTACCATCTATCAATTCAACCAAACTATCCAACCTATTCACTCTTCACTATAATCTGATTACATCAACACCTTTCGATTCTAAAATGTACCATAATTACTAGTTACTAGTTTTCGCAACCCATGGTCCCATAATCAAACAACGACATACATATGTTATCAAGATATATTACAAATAACACATAATCCATAAAATCACCAAATACATTTCCTAAAATAATAATTAAAATAAAGTAAATTCAATTTTGGTTCATTTTTTAATTATTACCAACCATTCACCGTGCTCGTAGGCGTAAGTAAGAAATCTCCCATCAAACTATATTATAATCACTTAATTTAATCAAGATCTATGAAACATTAAATTTAGCATACCTGGGCTCCAAGATGCTACAACATGTAAGCTATACCATAGATGCTCTTCCTTTGCTACAAGTCCTCAAATGCTAAATCATTTAATATAAAAGAAATTGTAAGAGTAATTAATTAGCTACTCTTCAAACAAATACTTTGAGAATTCAAACCCACTAGTTCTACCCTTATTCACGATCTACATCACTATCCAAGGGTCAATTAATAATTAACTAGTTCTATCAAACTCAAACCATAATGGGGTTTTAAAGCTAAAGGTCCAAGTTTTATGGAACTCAAGGTCCCCAACTATCAAATTTCATTTTTGTGAATCACAATCTCATACTAGAACAAGTTAATATATGATCTAGAATCAATTAAAGGTGAAAATACACATACCCTAAATTTTTCTCACAATTTCATGAACCTAGTTCTCTAACCATTAGGAATTTTACCACAATTCTCCATTCTAATGATTCTAGAAGTTGAACAGATTAATTGATGTTAAGAGGGAGTAAAAATTTTACCTCAACAAAGAACTTCCACCCCAAATCACCCCTCTAGATCTTAGAAATGAAAATTTAGACTTTACGAAATAAAATTCAGCTAAAATAGGCATATCTACAACTATCATCTTGCTATACCGAGAACATTTCCACTATAGCAGCCTCAATATTTTAGTATACATAGTTTTAGTATAATAGTAATAACTATTACTCTAAACTTGGATTAGCTAATGGTTAATGGAATTGGAAAGAAGATTCAGGGTTCTTTAATTCGGTAGGTATTTGTCCCCACAACACTTTATATTCTAGGAGGAGTTATCCTTTAATTTTGTAGGTATTAGATCCCATAACTCTGTATATTCTAGGAGGAGTGCTTGTTTGAAGTTGATCTTAGTTTAAACATATCCCTAAGCTCAATCGGTAAGGATCCTTCATACTGAACTTTTCTCTAGCAGTATTATATTACTTAATTCATATCTAATGCACTCGTATATTAAAGAATTGATCCTAACTCCTATAATGGATTAAATTTTTATACCTTTACAATAGATATTTTTAGTGAAGAAGATACCAGTTATTACATTAGATACCAATTTATCATCCGTTGATCTCAAAATTAAAAATGGGTGAAGAGAAGTATGAGATTAGAATTAGAAAGACAATACTTTTAGAGTTGCTTAAGTTGCACCTTAGTTACCTACTTGATATCATTTATCAACTAAACCTCATTTTATTCCTGGCCTCTGTATAGTGGCTTTTCAAGACAAGAAGACGCGAAGCTAACCATTGATGCACGAATCAGTAATTGCTCTTATAACAGACTAAGAGTTAAACTTTAAGAGTTCATGGTGGGATAACTTCTTAAATCACATAACTGAATAATTACTACATTGATCCCATAATAGAGACCCAACTCCCGCAATAGCAGCCTCACTATTACGAGATTTGCCTACTATAGCATCATTGTCTATTATCCACTCTCAGTATAGTGAAAAAATTCCTACTATAAAACCCTCGTGGTAGCAGCCTTTCTCCTACTATAGCGACATTGTCAATGCAGTTACTTCAAGTAGTTCTAAATATAGCCAATTTTGTAAGACACTCTAAAATTTATATTCCTCACTAACTATTTCACATCAACCCTATATTCAGAGTTTTACTCACTCATATTCCATTCCAAAAATTTCTATGGGCTACTATGTCCCTTATCTATCATGACATTACCTCAATTTACATCAAATACTACCTCTTGAGACACCAAATATCTCAAAATCACACAACACTTTTTATTCATTGGAACCTATTCTAGCCTAAGATTTTATCAAATCTCATCCTAGAAAAAATCCTATCTGGATACTTAAACCTTAATCATTGCTATAATGAACGAAACATCACCAAACAATGCGCTATGCTTTCCTCTTAGGATATCTACTTTGTGAATCTGTTTAGTACCTCCATATTCCACGCATAAGAATAAATCATCTAGAATACAACACCAACAAATATATCATTATGGGCCTAATTAACAAGTAATTTCAATAGCACAACTCACATTAATTTATTCAACCCTCAACAACAAATCATTTATAAACAACCAACTCCTCAGTTATCATACAAGGATAAACTATAATTTTTTAGCCCCACAACTAGATGAAGGTTAGTCAAATTACTCAAATGCCTCAACCACTTAAGGAGAAATACTAACCAAGTATGATTGTTCAACAATGAGAGGGATATGACTATTCATGAGCACATCTAATATTTTCACTCCTTACATTGACTCTACAACAAAGGATCATTAATCATAATAAAGCTCACCTATTTCACAAGCCTAAGAAAACAATTATACCGCATTCAAGGGATATAATTAATAAAAAATACTCCCTTACTATAAGCATATAAGAAATGTTAAACCATAATCAACCAATTATAATTCATTTTATAAATGGATGTATGAGTGACTAGTTTTACAAGTAGGCAATGTAATTCATCAAGTAAATAATATGACTAAAAATAATAGACTAACTCAACAATTCATAATTAATGATACTAAATTCCACCTTGCATGAATTGTTCTTTAAATAGGCATCAACAGATTTTATACCTTTCAATTACTCCAATAGCCCAGATTGTGCATTATAATAATTAATATAAACTAAAACCACCAAGTTAAATAAAGTTTTATATTCATATATGTATGTCACCTCAAATAGACAATGATGCCCATATTAGAAATTTAACTTACAAATATTTCATATCTTATCAACTACACAATTGAACTTTCATTCATTTAACTGACAATATAGTCATCAATAATCATCCACCAAGTAAACCTTCAAGTTATCACAAAATTCAGAATCTAAAAAAAACTTTATTTTAACAATTAATCCAAAGAACATTTTACTAGCCCTACCAGTAACTATCATCATTCCAACCAACAATCAAAATCGCATAATAATAATATAATAAATAAGTTACAACCATGAAATTTTATCATAATTAATAGGGAAAGTATAAATCCTAGCTCTTATGGATAGATACCAATTGAAAATAACTAGGTTCAAACTACAAATTTATTAAGATACGAATTGGAAATGACTAGATTCAAATTTGTTATTGTAGAGATACCAATTAGAATCATCAAGATTACAATTGAACTCAACCTAACCTAGATAACACCATAGGAGAAAAGAAAGGAAAATAATTTCTAAAATGTCTCATAGTTTCTCAAGGATTTGATGTAGATGTCACTATAACAATCCATAGTACTCTATTCGACATTTTCTTTTGTACTTGGAGACTAGTATCCTATACTCTGATAACTGAGTGTCACGACCCAAATAACCAAACCAAGTGGGAACCTACTCTAATCAACCTAGATAGGAGAATCCTTACCTTCTATTTCAAAATACATACAAAATTTTAAGAAATTTCATTGAGGATCTCAAAATTTGATAAATAAAATAATCTTTTACAAAAATTATAAGTGTAAATACTTTTTTCAAGAACCTAGTCTTGGTAATGTGAAAGAGATTCTAATAAGTAAATGACAACATAAAGGACAAAGCTCTTACCATAAGAATGGAATGAGTAAAAGCTGTTGAAAATCGCTATCTATGTTACCTAACAAACATCAGTTGATACTTTAACCAAACTACATAACACATATTGGTAGGTATCATTAGTTAACCAAACTTAAATTACATACCATATATTATGAAATTTAGGATAAATTATTTTACATATAATGTCACTATTTAAGTCCAGTTATTCTATAATTTAACTCATTACTTAATGTAAGTAACTTCCATTTCCCCTCAAATAAACTAGCCTTTAGATCTCCATCCTAGGATAAATATGAGTGCACACAATTTTACAGCAGAGCTAGGACTACAATGATTAACTACCCAATATTTTCTTAACCTTCACTCATGAAACCATTATCATTATATCTAGTTACTACATTACAAAAAACCACCATGACAGATAATTCAAAAATTCACTAACAATGTTAACTTTTAGACAACTGTAAACCCAACTACAAGTTAATACACAAGACTATTTAACAACCAAATCTAGGTTTTCTTTTTTATATAAAGTATAATTGCCCTTGGTTGGGCTAGTCTAGTGGTCTTGAAACCGTAATTTGGGTAAATTGGCTTAAACACCCATGTTTCTAGTCAAAGTTCCTATCTTAGACTTGGTTGTGGTTTTCTTGACATCTAGAAGTAGAACTAGATACCTTAACCTAGTTTGGGGCATAGATTGCCTAAATATGGAAATTGAGTATTAAAAGTGGGTTTATTCGGCCAAGGCAGGGCAATACTTGTGCTAGCCATTGTGGGTTTAGTTGCATATATTAGGCCTAGTTGTGACTGATGAGCCTTGTTTATTAGATTTTCTTGGCGAGTTGATAAATTGTGATGACTTTTCCCAAATCAATGACCAATCTATCATAAACTAGAAATAATAATGATCATGATAATCATCATAATAATATCAATAACAATGCAAATAACTGGTTATTTTAGATAACCAAATAACTACATGAGCCAATGCGTACCCCTACTGCCCTAGGCTTGGAAGGTTCAATCAGTATACAAAAACACTAGTATGATAATGAACCTTCCTTTCCTGGGGTAGTAGGGGTACACATAGACTCATCTATTTATTCGGTTATCCAGAATAACTGGTTATTTGCATTGTTCATGATATTGTTATTATGATTATTATGATCATTATTATGGCTAATTTATGATATATTGGTCACTAATTTAGGGAAAATCATCAAAATTTACCAATTCGCTAAGTAAATCTCATAAACAAGGCTCATTAGTCACAACTAGGCTTAATATTCACAACTAAGTCCACAAGGGCTAATACAAGTCTTTCCCTAAGTGGGCCGGATAAACCCACTTTTAATACTCAATTTCCATATTTTGGAAATCTATTCCCCAAACTAGGCTAAGGTATCTAATTCAATTTTTAGATGTCAAGAAAGTCAAAATCAAGTCTAAGATGGGAACTTTGACTAGAAACATGGGCATTTAAGACACTCTACCCAAATTATGATTTCAAGGCCACTAGACTAGCCCAACAAGGATTAATTATACTAACCCATGATTCCACACTTAAATCATATCCCAAACCTAACATTATATCATAACCACGCTATAAATTAGCTCACTGTAGGTAAAAGGCAATAGGATTCTAAAAGGGTCATAAATAAACTACCTTACGGGTCCAAAACACTCATCTAATCCCCAAACATCAATAATCAAGGATAAGTTATTCTAATCTTTATCAATCCTAACATTAACATTCACATGCAATGTATATCACATATCATTTTCGAAGAAGAGTGGATAGAAACCTATGTCAAAGTCAAACCACAACACCTCACATTAATCACCAACATCTATCATTACTTTACAATCCCAAAATAACATTACACTATCAAAATAATAATCTACTCATCAATACGAGTCTAACGATACTCATATTGGACTATTGTGATTCGAGTCCAAAAATGCTACCAAAATAACTAAATGGGTCCCACTTATGGAAAACACATTTCCAAGGTCAAGCACTAAGTTAAATTAGGGTTTTGGGTCAATTTCAAAGAAATTCATCCATAAAGTGATGAAATCTTATCATAATTTGGGTGAAAATCGAGATAATAGATGTTTCACAGCCTTCCAAGTCACCCACAATGATCAATTTTTAGTTTATGCTCATTTTCGATTTTCTAGGGCTAAAACATAAAGAAAAAATACCACAAACGTGTCTTAGGGTCTACATATAGCCACTACAGGTAAGTGTATCATGCTATCGCGATCCTACAGGATGCTATAGTGATATCATAATCCTAGGGCCCACTATCACGCAATCGCAACTGCCACACCATTTTCCACGATTGTGGTATCCCCCTTGTGCACCTAATGCCAACAAAGTCAAAAACAGTTGTTTGACCCTCGAAACTCATTCAAAACACAAAGAACATGATCCAATAGTGAAATTTGACTGTAAGCCATATTTCAAATCCATTGGAATTATCAAATCTTTCATCTGAGATCATTTTTAAAAAATATAGGGCCCTTACCTATACTTCTATTTTTCATAAAATCTGCTTAATAGCCAAAAATTAGTTTGGAACCTTGGGACCTGAACCAAGGGTCCCCCTTGCCTAAAATCAAAGTTTCACATGCGATGGCGTACAAAAATTTTTCATCTGATGTTGTTTTGACAAAATGTGGGTTCCATACCCATATTTTGATTATCCAACTTTCCGACCAATAGGTCAAAATAAGCTCGGGTTCATTGGGACCTAAATAAAGGTCTATCTAGCCTAAAATTGATATTCCAGATCTGCTGGCATAGTCAAAATATGCATACGAGATCATTTCACTGAAGTTTTTGATCTGTGTCCACTTGAAACTAGAAAAGTCTTTAAAATAGGTAATTATCTCTACAAACCAAACAAGCTGCTCGATAATCAAAAAATTGGTCCCAATTGGTCATAAATAACCTTGGGTAGTTATGAAAAAGCCGTAACAATAGAAATAAGTGGAAATATAAAAGCTGACCTGAAGAGTCATTATATTTACCTAACCTAAAATAGATATTTTAGAGCATCTAAAATATTCAAAATTTACATTTAAGATTGTTTTACAAATGTTTTTTCTCGGTGGCTATTAGGAGCCAACAAAGCATTCTATATAGGAAATTAGCTCTAAAAGTTAAATGACTGCCTGAGAACCAAACTATTAGTCCCAACAAGTGTAACTCCCCAATTTTATACCCCGAATGTCACACGGTGCTTACTATCCTGAAGGACCACAAGCTAACCCATGATTAGCAACTGCTGTGAGCACTGAATATTAATGTTTTAATAATGTGGAAGTATAACTGAAATGCCATATTGTTCACAAACATTTAAAATCAATACTAAAATACTGATGTAATACTAAAAAGAAAACCAAACATTTGTCTGAAATAATCTAGTCTGAAAGCCTCTAGTTGTCTGAATATGGAGTTGATGGGATAAGTCCTCAACTAAATCCACCAACTGAATAAAATAAGTTTACTGAAAAACTAAAAAAAATAACTCAATCCTAGAAGTATGAGGACTCACCACTATAGTTGCTACTATTAATCTGAACTGCTAAGTATGATCTAGAGCCCGTGCATCCAAACTTATGATATGACATCATATCGCAAAAAAGGTATACATCAGTACTTTGAATGTACTGGTATGCTAAGTGATGTAAGCTGATATACATAGGTTTATATGCATGAGATAATAACTGATTGAATGATATGAACATGACTGATGTTGAGTATGCAATCCTATTTACATATACTATATCCAGGATCATACTGAAACTGAATACTAAGTTAAGATAACTGAGTGACTGATATCTGAGATTTATGATAAATGAATTACTGATAACTGGGTGACTATTTCAGACAATTCTAATTCTGTAGAACTGCACTGAGTTCTATACTGAGTCTGGAACTGAAACTATAATCATAGGAGTTATCATCTAACTGATATACCCCAATTATAGACTTATTTAGGGTCCAACCTATAACCACAATAGGAAGGGTGTTATCACCTTGCCAAGGGATACTAATAGGTCTAGGTAAACCCTAATCTAGAAGGAAAACCAATAATTTATTTTTATGGTTGCATCAATCCTAGTATGGTAGGAATACATCTTACCCTACACTGGCCACATAGTTCTATAGCGCAGGGACTACTACTATGGGTCAAACCCTATGCTGGCAGGAATGTCCCCATCCCTGGGTTTACTCGGTACTGAATCCTACTCCCAACTAAAAGCACACTAAATTGATCACTGGACTGTAATAGGCTTGACTAAACTGTTACTGATCGTATTGACTGATTAAACTAGACTGAGTTTACTGAGCTTTATAACTGACTGAATTCTACTATTTATGATGTTACTAGACTATCTTATAGCTACTATAATTCTAGGTAAACAACTAGATTGTAGGGTATTAAATAACCCCAGGACACGATAGCATCAGTACTAATAGAACCTAACAATACTTGAAAACATGGCAATAGTCAATTGTTCACATTGCAATCACTTAAACATTTTGTTAAAACACTTAGAAGTCATGAGCTTGTACATGAATAGGGACACATGACAACATGTCATAGATATACTATTCAATCTATAAGGACATTCTATCAAACAATTTCAATGTATAACTTTAGCATGATAGTAATTTAAACATGTAGTAATGGCATAAGTTCAACACTAGGTTCACCAATGAATCACAAATGCACAATTAACTCAATTTAGCATTTTGTCAAACACCTAGGAGGTAAAATCTTGTACTTGGCCATAAATAACATGTTTATGCATCATGACTACAACTATCAATTCACAATTCAAGGGTTGTGACATGAGGATTACAATAATTTCATACATGATATCTTATACTAATGAAAACTATAATTTAATCTTGAATTATAAACCCATACAAACAACATGAACATGAAATAGCCCAATTGATACATGTAATTTAAGAAACTATTAACTTGAGATTTTGAAAAGGATTCTTGAACTCCAAGGGTGAAATAAAACTGTAACACCCCAATCTTTCCTTAAGACTAAATTCGCCTTTTGAGTGAATATGGATGACTTCCAAAGTTATTGATATTTATACCATGTTGTATTTCTGTAATTTCTACTTTTTTCCATGTAGAGCTTCGAATAAGATTTCCATCGATACAAAATTCTCCCAAATCCGATACTCAGGTTAAGAGTTAAAGCCATTTTAGTGAGATAGTGTGCAACCTGGCACTTTAGCTCATCGCAGAGCCAGCCAAAATGACAATTGTCATTTTCCAGTGAGCCTCGCGATATTGACGCATCGTGCCAAGGATTAATTTTAGGATTTTCAAATTCCAGTGCACTAACACGATTCCACCGCGTTGCGGTGCCCTTCCAAGTCACGACTAAGGTGGAAAATGCGACTTCACCGTGTCACGCCACGAAGCATTTTCCCAATTGTCTAATTCCAGTGAAGGACTGCGATCATTGCACGTCACGCCAGGGTCAAAAATTGGGCTCTAGTTCTAGAATTTGTACAAGGGTATTTTGGTCTTTTCCACCTATTTTTATCCTTTATATATATACAAGTGAGGGAGAAAATCCTCATTTCCTCTTCCATCTTCTCTAAAACTCTAGGGTTTCACTCCAAAATTCAATTCAATTCTTGTCTAAACATCTCAGCATCAAGCCATGGTTTTCACAAATTAGTTCAAGATTTAAAACTTCCAAGTTAAGAACATTAAGATCTCAAACTCAAGAAGTGGGAAAAGAAGTCTATAGCAAGTTTATTCATCCCAAATAATAATCAAGGTATGTGGGGCTTGAAAAAGAATATCCTTTCATTCTTGTGCCCGAAGAATTAATTTTTACTATTGGAATTTCATGATCCTTACAAGTGGGTTTATAGCCAAATTTCTTTATTGATGATTTATGTGATTTGAGTTGAATAAGTTTAATATTTATGATTATTTACCATCACGTTTCTTAAATTGAGAATTTATGCCTTGAGTTTTATTTTGTTATTTTGTATTGATGATTTCTAAGCAATTTAAGACAAGTGTCATGAGTTATGCTTTTTCCATGAAAAGTTTGAGTATTGAATATATTTATCGATATTGAGCTTGATAGTCAAGAATGAGTTCTCTGACATTTTCTCAAAGCTTTTGATACTTGATACGATTTGATAAGCAAGTGTACTTGATGTTGGGAAAGACTATTTTGAGTTTGAGTCGAGTTAGGAATCCACAAGTTGTTTATGATTTACAGATGACATATATTTATGATTTGGTCTTCATAATATAACCTTGAGTTGATTAAGGTGGATTTCCTAACGCGTTCTGAGTTGAGTCTGGGGGGAGTATTTAGCACCAAGTAGGAAGTGTGGGTTTAGTGCGTCCGACTTCTCCAGAACTATGTGCCATCGTAGGATTGATATTTGAGGGCCAAAGAATCTAGTTGTGATCACAGAGATGAGTTTGAGGTTATACTCCCTGGCAAGAGTGTAACGCTCCCGCCAGTGTGGGGTTCATTTCTTAGGAGGGCAAAACGTTGGACTCCATGTGGCTCACATTATTTATGTCAATTATAAGAAAATCCCAAGTCCGTAATAGTCTAAACTTTTTGAGTTACCAAGTCACTCTAAGTCATAAGTTAAAGAATTTGAGTTGAGTCCAATGATTTATGAGATTTGTGAAGCATATGTTATTATCGATAATTTATGGAAATTATGTTTCAAGAAATTCAAGTGAACAGAGTTATTATTGTCAGCATGCATGACTTTATTTTACATTTATGATATTATTTAAAAGTGTTGCATTCACCCTCACATACTCAGTAGAATCCCAAGTACTTATTCTCATACTCTTATATGTTCTACATTTTCTCATGATGTAGGTTAAGGTACTCAGTCTCAGCAGTGACAGTGATTTTTGAGTACCTCCATCTATATTCTTACAGTTGCTAAGTCCTCATGGTTTTAGGACCTATAAACATGATTTTTACCTTGATAGTAGATGGTTGTTTCTTTTCAGTTCAGGCGAGTCAGTTGGGGATCTGTCCCAATGTCTCCTCAGTCTTTTGTATTTGTCAGACTACAGTACCAGTATGTACAGAACTTTCAGTATTTTGTTTGTATAGGATAGTATTTCTCGTGTCACAGTATTCTAATGACATGATTATTTTTTCCTATTTTAAATGTTAGTGTTATTGTGAATTCTGAAAGTGATGACAAGCTTACAGGGTTAACTTGAGGCCACGTATGGCCTTAAGCACCGTGTGACGTCTTGGGGTAGGTTCTTGGGGTGTTACAAAAACCCAAGGATGAACACCTAACATACCTTGATTGTTAATTCATTGAAAATTATGGTGAATTTCTTTGGACTTGAGTCTTGAATTTGATGGGTTAGGGTTTGTTCTTGAGAGGATGTATGAATAATGAGTAAATTTTTCCTTTAGAAAGGCTTAATATCATGTTTTGGGCTGATATGAGCTGGGAAAATGGCTTGTTTACCCCTCAGGACACGAAACTGAAAGCTAAAAAATTCAGGGGCATGCATTGCATGCTCTAGTGCTATGAAGAGGAGTGTACGTTGCATGCTCTATCGCATGATCCCTCGGGGTGTACTGGAGTGTGCGCCGCATGCTAATCATGTGCAGCCACTATTTTGGACTCCCAAGTATACCTCTACACTATCCTAAAAATTCCAAAACTTACCAAAGAAGACCTATTAGTAACCATGATCATGAATCAACTTAAAAATTGACATTCTAAGGTCGTACGGATAAAATAAGGTCGTCCCACTACGAAGGCTAAAGTGATTCTAAGTCTCAACACTTAGCTGAATTTGTCCTAAGTTTTGGACCCCTCATTACAAGTTATATAGGACCAAATTAAACTAGGACTTTTATGGGGTCTTACAATAAGTCGTAAATTACTTGAGGCAGCTATGGGAAAGCAATGACAAAAAAAATAAGCGAAAATATGAAAAATGACATGCAGGGTCATTACAATAGGTTTGCTAAAGCATTGTGTCACTTGTTCGCCAATATTAATAGAAGAAAACTGGCTGTGTTCAAACAATTGGGATTGAACCCACCAGAACCCACGAATATGTAGTTATTGATGGCAAACCGTATGGTGAAGAAACCTGTGGGCACATCATTTGATATTTTGACAAAAGTAGACAACTTTATTTTATTAAGTGACATTATTATTTTTGATTGTAAAGTTGACTTCGACATGCCTATAATATTGGAAAGGTCATTTATGGCAAAGGCTATATCGATGGTTTACATGGAGAAAGGGGATCTCAAGTGTAGTGTGAATGATTTTGAAGTAACAATAAACATAGACAAAACTATGAATCATCCAATCGATATGAGGATGGTGTCAGTTATAGATTGTGTTGATAACACAGGAGGCTTCTTCTTTGGTTACTATGAATTCTGAGATATCAAGATGCCCACGTTATGCTGTGATGTTAAATCAAGCACTGAAAGAGAGGAAAACCTTGGGCTTGTTTATGAATTTTTAGTAACCAACTTAGACACATCGTACCATGACATTAAATTAAGCACTGGGTGGGAGGCATTCCATTATTATAATGTTCACATTATTTTTCTTTTTGTAGGTTTATACTATGACAAACGACTTGGAACATGGTAAATCATTACAATATTTAGAAAAATCTATGTAAAGGAGCTCATTGAGCCGCTCGTAGTAGTCATAAGTCCCATTGAGGCCAAGTAAATTGTGCATTGAATGTAAAAAAAATGAGGATATTTTGGAATCTTTGGACTTTATCCTTTGGATCTACTTATGACATCATAATAACAACTTAAGACCTCATAATTAGTGCAATATATGTCTGAGCTAAAAGTCCAGATTGTAGAAAAAGGTCAAAAATATTTGGACCACCCACGACAGGACACCTACAAGTCGTAGGTGTCACCTACACCCCATAGGTAGAACCGTAAGTGGCCAAATTTTGGGCCTAGTTTTTTTTTAAATTCAGGGCCTAACATGACCCTATTTAACCACAAACTAACCCGTAGGTTTATTTAAACACCCTAACCAAATCCTAAACCCCATCAAACCTCAAAATTTATCATTATCTCTAAATATTCAAACTTACCAACTTCCTCCACACTTCACATAAGGCAATAACTACACTTTTTCTTGGTAACAACTAGTCAAAATCATACATATTTCTCATTCAAACTAGGGTTTATTCATATTTTCAATCTTCACTTCCATTTCTAAAAAAAAGGTAAAAGTTCTACACTCCTAATAGTATTATATTATGCTAAGATTAAAATAAGTGTGCTCGTATGTTTAATTCCTTGAAAAATATGTTAGAATCAACAAACTTGTGTATAAGATCCTAGAATTATCATATAAATCTTAAAGTAAGGCATTGTTCTCAAATAAAAACTCCAAGATCATTCCCTAAACATTAGTAGTTAAAATGGTTGAGAAACACCAAAAGTTTTATATGCTGCATTCATGTTTAAAAATTGATCCTACATATATGTGTATAAATTAGACTGGTTGGGACTGAGTAAAGGTTATAGGGATGTAAAATTTAGGAAAATTTAAAATTTTATAAATTCGAGTTTTTCTTGAAATTTTGTAGTCCCTTACTCTCTTTTGAAATAGAACACTTGGTTTTTCAGGGATTATGGCACCAATGGATCCCAAAAAGAAGGTATAACCATTAAGGAGAAGGGATAAATCCCTTGTGTGCAGTATATTGGTAGCGGAGTTTCCTATTGCCCTAACTAGAGAAACTCGTCCATGAACTACTGGCCAAATATAGGTTGTTGTGACATAAGTTGTTAGGGAGACTTTACGTGTGTAGGTTATAGCACAGTTATAGTGGGGAAGAAGACCCACCTATACTAAAGCTAGGGCCTAAAAATAGGCCAACAAACCTATTTTTAAGATAAAGATAAAGTCAGCTAGGATGTCACCACCACACTCTCCCCCATTTACGAAGATAGAGAATGATGATGAAGAGGAGGTAGAGTTCGAGTCATTAGCACATGACCCTCAGTCTAAGGGGAGGTCTCATAATAAGTCTGTGGCAGTAGTTCTTGAGCCATCATTTATCACACCCTAGTATGAGAAGGGTATAACCCAGATATCTCATCAGATGCCTACACCAGAAAAGAACCTCTAATTAAACTAACCAAATGGCCGACACTTCTCATATCTTGGTTGATCCCATTGATGAGGTGAACCCAAAGTGGTATGTTAAGGGGTTATATATAATTCTTTAGAAAGATTACAGTGTGATTAAGACATGTCGGGCTAGGAAGACTATCTTGGAGGAAAGACAAATTAACTTATCTGGAATAGCTGGAGCACAACTTTTGCAGGTTGTATTTGATTGGTTTTTGATATAGTGGATGACTAGACCCCGGGGTTCATATATCCAAGCATTGGAGCGGGAGTTCTATGCCTCTTACTATGCCATAATATCTTTGACTACTCCTAGAGGTAGTGGGTATACAGAGCAGCCTTAATTAAAGCAAACATTAGGGAGAGGTGTAATTTTTGATATGTTAGCAGTGACCATCCACAGAGCTCACTTTGTTCCTAGTTAAATTGCTCAAGTATCTACTACATAGTGTAATTTTAGATTGACATTCATGTGAGATAGATATGATATACGAGATACTGAGCCTAGAAGATAGAGGGTAGAGTTGGTAAGGTGAATTGGCAATTACAATTTAGACCTTGGTGAGGAGGCCCCCAATATCGAGGGGTATGGAGTGATTAAGAAGGAGACACTAAATTTTATCACTAAGTTTTGGTAGACGATATTTCACAATAGATTATGTCTGAGTGCTATGGACAATTTGATTACTTGGGATGGCGCTGCATTGATTTTGAGTCTGATGGCTAGATATGATATATACTTTTCAACTATTATCTGGTATGAGCTACATAATCAATATTTTGGCGAGTGACTACCTTGCTCTTCCTTATCCTTTTTTAATAGTTCTAAGAAAAGGCTGGTGTACCAAAGGTTCCAAGTATTGATTAGAGTGTTAAGACTATGGGAATAGCCAGACGAGGTTTATTAAGGATCTAGAAAACCCAATCCTTTGTTAGAGGTCCTGTAGGTCTTTGATAGTGATTTCGGCCCCGTTTGAGGGACCATTAGTTCCTATATATCCTAGTGATAGACATGGTGTTGATGTAGATACGAGTATGGATTTTATGATTCTTGAGCAGAGAGAGGAATTCGAGATGAGCACTCAGGGAAAGGGGACCCCAGCCATATCAAGTTTAGCCTTGGCTGCCACTTTTGAGTTAGTTGAGGTATCTTCTAGGTCTCCTCACTCTTTTTTTAGCATATAACTTTTTTTTGGTTTAATAAGAGAAGGTCCCCTCACCCCACTACTACTTCTACAATGCGAAGCTTCATTGAGGTACCTCGAGACATCTTATAGAGCCTAGTAGATAGGCAGGATAAGACCATATCCCATTTGACTAAGGCAGAGTCTGAGATTTTCAAACTATATTAGCAGATCTAGCCTTGGGTCTGAATGACTTTGGAGAGCACATAGACTTGAATTTAGGATACTATAAGGGCTGAGATAGAAGAGATGGGGGAATAGATACACGATCATATAGATTCCATTGAGCAGAGATTACAAACACAATTTATTGATATGAGGGAACAATTTATTTATATGAGGTACCCAACCTAGCTAGGATTAGGGAAGAGGTAGATACATTGTGCGCCATTGTATGCTCTCTTACCAAGAGTTATATTCAAGAAATTCCTCCTGAGATCCCCTTATTTTCCTAGATAATGACACCATATTGACCTAGGTTATTGGATTTATTTGATGATGAGCTAATCACTGTAGACAAGACTAAAAAAATAAGAGAGGAAGAGTTTCAGGTCTCGACATACCAAATAATCAGTCCCTCAAATGGTCCACTCATGATTCTTGGGAGTCTGCATCTACTGATAGGAAGAGGCATGTTGAGATAGCTGCAGGTGCATCCTCTAGTAGTGCACCTCCACAACTACCGCCTCCGCCAGTTGAGATTTTTTAGTATCTAGGGCAGTAGATGTACTTTATTTTTTATTGTTGTGAATAAATAGTTCCCTCCAAAATTTTTTTTTAGAATTGTGTGATATGTATATATGTGAGGATTTTGAATCTCTTTATGGAATTAGAATTAGTGGCATAATAATTGTAGCTAGAAATTGCATGAACCCAATAGGTATTAGTTTTTGATGCAACCATGTGCTATGTATGGTGATATAATACTTTGTTCCTTTGGTGTGTTGAATCAAAACCTTGCTCGGTTAATCTGCCCAGGTTTTAAGATAGTCTATTAGAAAAGTATCATATGCCATTCTTGAAAGAAGTCCACTTTTAGCCTAAAAAACTTTCCAAATGTTAATAAGCATACCCTGATCCCTATTTTAAGCCTGAATAGACTATTGTTCTTGTTTCACCTTTCACCTTCCCATTTATGTTACAATGAAACTAGTTTGTCCCTGGTCCTTTTTGTACATTGTGCACCCAACTAAGGTAAATCACCTAAGTTAAGGCTGGCTATCCTAAGGGTACATAGTGTAAAGTGGGTTTGAAGGAGGGAGAATAAGAGAAAAATAAAGTAGGGTTGGGTGTGGTAGAAATATCAAAAGAAAGAAAAATTTTAAAAAATAAAGAATAAAAGAAAACACACCCAACCTAAATGAACAATAAAACAATAAAAAGGCAGAAATAAGAATAGAATAAAAGAAATTAGTTGATCAGTGGACCCAAATTAAGAGTAGTGCTAAGGAGTCTTAGTCACTAAAAGTGTCCATATGTGCCATAACAACCCCCGAGCCTACATTACAAGCCGAGTAAATTCCTATAGTGATCCTAACACAACTATCAGAAAGCTAAGGTAAAGAAAATAAGGGCAATACTATGGTATTTGATGCACATTGATTGGATCTTTCTTGTGAGTGTGAGTGTCTCCTTATACTCCATGTTTTGACATGTATGGTTACATATGAGTGATTTGGACATCATCAATGTGAGGAAATGATACACCCAAATTACAACTCTCGTTAGAAAGTGTAAGCGGTCGCTGTCAAATATAGAACCCAACTGGGTTGGGTGTCGAATCCCACAGGGAATACTATGATCACTAAGTACTGCAATTATTATTAGACTGTTGGTCGAAGGTTCCAAGATAAGGGGGGTTTGGTTTAAGTGCATAATAATATTATCAGTGTAACGATGAGATGGTATGTGTAATTATATTTAATCACAGAGAATGACAAGTTAGGGTTATGTCCACCTTGTAGTTTCTACTTCTCTATTAACTATGAGTAATACGAATTTTATACATGCATGCACTTTTAGAGAGACGTATTCTAATTCTAAACCCAAGTGTTTTTGAACCATCAAGGATTTATTCACTTTAGTTCTCTTGAATCCAAAGTGTACAACAAATTGTATGAACTGTCCAAGAAGTTAATCCTACTAGGGCATTAACGTGTAAATAGAGGTTGGAAACCCTATTTTCTTGTCACGCTCTCTTTTCCAAATAGTAACTTTTCTATCGAACAAGTTATTGCTATAATGGCGCATTCCCTATGTTTGGAACCACGAGAATTCAATTAAAATGAAGAGAGTAATGATATAAGTGGATTACACATCATAAATTCAGAAACCCATAGCAATAGAGAGTATACTACAAGGTTTCCATAACCCTAACAAATAACTTAGCTACTCATGAATAAAATGGAAATCAATATAGAAATATTCATCATCCCAAAACTTAGAAAGATCTTGGTGATGAAGATGACTAGCGAAATTAAGAGAGAGACGTGTTTCCCTCTCTCCATTGCTCAACTAAGCCGTTTTCTCTGGTTTTAAAATAATACAGAATCTGAATAATGAATAATCCCTAAAAATTCAGCAATAATGCTTTTAATAATATCCTTCTCTAATAAATTGCTACTGCATCCTTAACTATTTAAAAATATTGAGTTTGCCCGGGAAAAAGTTCCCATACGTCACATCCAGTCCAAGAGCTGCTTTCCTTTTTATGTGAAGTTTTCCTTTGCTGTCCACAGGTCCTCAAAGTGCTGAAATCTTCCTCATTAGTACCTGAAAAGCATGATAATCACATAGGTCAGCTCACTTAACTAAAAATAGACTAAAAGTTCAAGAATTATGTATTTTATCCTCAAAACATAGCAAAAAAATGGTAAGTTATGGTGCTTAGATGTATAAATATGCCCAACATCAGGAAACATGGGTTGTGTTGCTAGCTGCTTACTTGTTTGGGTAGTATAACTTGTACATACATATGGTTATTTGTCTATAATGTAATGCCTTATCTTTATCCCCTTAGCGGACATTGTTGATCTTCATTGATACACACAGTTCATTTTGAAGTGTTAAAATTGGAGAGGGGTAATGTATGGATCTTAATATTAATAATTGATAGTCGTAGATAGCTTATGTTTCTCCTAGTTAAGAGTCATTATTCAGTCTATTATGTTGTGTTTCCTGAGGACATGCAAACATTCTAAGTTGATGGTGTTGATGTTCTCTGATTTCATAGAACTTTTGATTCGTAAAACAATGAAAATAGACAAGTTACTTAAGACCTTTTTTTTTATATGATGTATTTTGTGTTGTGTTTTGTAGGAACCTAGGTTTTTCAAGATGAAAAGGAGAAAATATGAGTAAATTAATGATTTTGGACTAACTACATGGGTACCTATGCCCTGTATGTACTACATATATGGAGCAGGTGTCAGAGTAACTGCCAGAAAGATGAAGACTAGAGATTCAGAAGCTAAAGAAAAATCACTACCTCCGATATAGAGTTACCTACGGGCCGTAGGTAGTACCTACACCACATAGCTAACATAAGCTATGAGATTCAAAGAAGTTTTTAGAATTTTATGGCTCTGGTCACCTATGTGAGACCACCTACGCCTCGTAGGTGCCACCTACACCCCTTAGGTAGACCCGTAGGTTGTCACCGATGTTGATTTTCATCTTTTGTTTAGGTATTGATTCCTAGGGTTTCCTTGTATTCCATAAAAACCTTTTTTAGGTTTTTAGTTAGTTTATGCACTCTTAATGCTTAGAAACACATATTTGAATCTAAGATATGATTTTGTTCTTGGGATTGCTATGTTCTTGATTTTGGTTAATTATTCAATTTGAGACTTTGGTTTTTACTCGTTATTCATTATGATATTTATTTAATTCTTTCCAATACGAATTATTTTGATTGTTTTATGATGATGTATGACTAGTCTCCTTAGCTAAGGTTGTGGGAACCCTGGCTAATTAACGAAGTAGGGTAAGTTTTCAATAATTGTAGATTATAGTTGTTGTATATATGGTGGTTTTCTTTGGACTTATTGATTTTTCAATGGTTACATACATTAGGATCCTACCTATATTCACTACGAGCCTTAGAGAGAGGTAGAGATTGGGAAACAAAGACCACAATAGTGATTTAGAGTTAATTATCGAAATAAACTTATCCTTTTTATATACTTAAGATAGTTTTCTTTATTATATCAACTTGAGACTGAGAGGAGATAGTTGAAAATGGGGTCCAAGAAAAGGATAAGTAATGCAACACTCTGACACTGAGAAAAGATGAGTAAAATTCAGCAAAGTGTGTCGAGAGGTTGGTGGTGATACATAATTTGATAGATTCTACATGCACGATAGTTTGATAGTTAGATTGAGCACAATAAACTTATAGAGTAAGAAACCAGGGGGAACACAAGCCTAGTGTTCATTTTGATTGATTACAACCAAGCATTTCATATTTTGTTACTTTACTAAGTTTACATCAACAAAACCCTTATTTACTTTTCAATACTGCTTGTTGCTTTCAGTTAATTTTATAGATAGTCCATATAGTCCCTCTGGCTTGACCCCATATTGAGTTGGGTTACTATATTTTGCTGCGACCTCTTTATCTTCAATTGGAGGTTTGGTCGTAATGAACTTGATGATCGTAGTGTGACATCCTATGATTCTATTAAATGATATTGTTTGGCTCTAGATCAAATGGGATCTAGGGATTTCCTTAAATCCTATTACCGGGTATACACTGGCATACTGATAACGCTCAACTTACATGTCAATTTAGTGCAAGGCGGTTGTTGTCAATATAATTATCCAACTTTGGAGTCGGGGTCGAATCTACGAAGAATAATGTGAGTGGAGATTAAACTAATTTGAAACTATATCTACATGTTAACTTCAAACAAATGAAACAAAATAATAAAATGGGGGGGTTTTAATGGTTGATAAAAGTTTCGACTTGCTTCAAAACTCAAAGATAAAATTTAAATGGTTCAAATCAATGAAATAGAGAAACTAGGGTTATATTCACTATGATTATTAACCCCTCATTGAATAATAGTTGTAGTACTGGATTCTCATGACTTGTGGGAAATACCAAATTATCAGTATCGTCAGTCCATCAAAGTGTTTCTCGACCTACCTAGATGTTGTGCTCCCTAATTCTCTCTAACTTAGGAAAACCTTCTAGTCACTCTGATCTTTTCTCGAGTTGATTTATCTTATTACAACATTAATCATTAGTTGCAAAATTAACCTTCCCAAATCCTCGTTGATAATTCACTACCTTTAGTTTATTTCTCAGTTCGAAGAAACAAACATTAGGCTAGATATATTATTTTCAACTAATAGAAAATAATCATTACAAAGGAATTATAAAGATGTTCCCGCAATCACTCAAACCCTAACCAACTATTAAATCCATGGAGGAATAATCATAGGTCCCACAACCTTAGTTATGGGTTTTAGTTCCACATGAGAAAGAATGAGATATCAACAATTGTATTCATCATTCAGAGCAATTAAACTTACAAAAGATGAAGTCTGAGGTTCATGCTGTTCCAAGTTCTAGAAGAATATCCCACAAATCAATCAAAGAATTTAAAATTCAGTTCAAAGCTAAGAGACCCAAAAAATAAGTAAACTAGCCTTTGGAATAAGTTCTAGATACTCAATGAAACCTTAAAAGCTTTTATTTATATCTGTAACTTAAAGGAAATTCAAAACAAAAAATTCAGATTTTCGCTCCTTTAGCTAACACCATTTGTGAAGACTTATCTCAACTCTGACAACATGTGTGATGACTTATCAAGAGTCTGACGACTTATCAGAAAATGTTGTCAACTCTTCTTAAAATTCTGTGTTTGTTGCCTTCGGTTGACAACAAGTCCTGACGGCTTATCAGGAATTTGATGAATTATCAGAAAATGTTATCAAATCCTCTTAAAATTCCATGTTTGGTGTCTTCAGCTAATGGCAAGTCATGACATCTTATCAGGAAGTTGACAACTTATCAAAAAATGTCTTCAGAAATGCTTCACCTTTCTTATTTTCTGCCTATGTGTGACGATATTTTTTGATAGCTTATCACATATCTAATAGCTTATCAGACCAAGTCGTCAGATGAAATCTTTAGAACTTAATTTCTTAAATATTTCACCAAAAATTATCCATATCAATGCATCTTTCCTATATGTTCATGTATCTTGACTATCCCACAAAATCACATGAAATACCATAAAAAACAACGATAGTTACAATTATTCCAAGTTAAAAGTTTTTAATGTGCTAACAGAAGGCCAGAACATCAACACCCTCAACTTAAGACAATTGCTTGTCCTCCAGAAACTACATAATACCATACTACGATGCTTAACTAAGAGAAACATAAGATGCCTATGACAGTTGATTATCAATTTTAGCTCAACACACATTACCCTTTCTATTTTCAATCACTCAAACACATTTGTGTATATCAATGAAGATCAATAATGTGACAGAAAAGAATCAACATATAGCATCAAATTAAAAATAATAACCATACATATGTTCAAGTTATACTACCCAAACAAGTAAGCATCTAGCATTGCAACCGATATGCCCTTATAACAAAGAAATCCCTCTTTACTCATATATGAAATCAAGAACGTAAATGCAGGGGAGGTCAAGAGACACTCACTCTTAGAAAGAAGTTCCAGTCAATGTATGCGAAATACCATAAGCTTGCCCTTATTTTCATCACTGAGGCTTTCAGACAGTTTAAGCTAGGATCACTATAGGACTTTTCTTTAGCTTGTAATGTAGGCTTGGGACTTGTATGATACGCAAGGATATTTAAAGTGAATAAGCCTCCTTGTCACTACACTATTTTTAGGGTCTCACTTATTAACCTTCAACTTATTTCTCCTTTTATTTATTACAGCAAATTCAGGCTGGATACGGTCATTTAGTCTTTCATTTTCTCCTTTTCACAATTTTTTTCTTATTATTTTTGTACCACACCCAGCCTTGCATTTATATATATATATATATATATATATATATATATATATATATTTTACCCTTCTTCATACTCACTTTACATCATGCACCCCTATGATGGCCACCTTTAACTTTGGAGATTTGTCTAAGTCAAAGTTCACAATTCCTAAGGAGGACCAGGGTCAAAATAGGTTTATTATGATACAAGTAGGAAGGTGATAGGTACGATAATGCAAAATATACAGGCGATTCAGGCTCAATATCAGGAATAAGGGATATAATTCAAACATGGAAGGTCATTTAGGCTAAAAGTGGACTAATATCAAAAATTTCCTATGATCCTTTCCTAACCACTCTCCTACAACCAAAGCAAGACCAACTGGGCAAGTTCTGTATTTGACACACAACAAGAACTAGGTAGTATATCACAAACACATGGCACAAAGGTACATCACAATCTACTACCTATCCGGTTCATTTAATTACTAGCAATAATTATCATTTCCCTAATACCAATACCATAAAAAGATTCACAGTAGTCGCATATAGATACTGTAATGCCCTGCACTTTCCAAAGTTAGAAAGGGAACAATTGTTCATACATGTGAAACCCCTAATTCTATAAGAAATATTTAGGAACATTAATTACCAATAGTACCCTAGCTATAAGAGAGTTGATGATGTGTTAAGTATGGCTATATGAGTCACTTAAGGTAGTACAAGCTAAGAGTTTCGAAATCCATCAAGTTTTAGTGTTTGAATTCATAAGGGTAATCTTTGAATGAACATAAATTGATAAATATATGATATTTCTGCATATTTATACGCACCAACTTACAGCGAATCAAATTAGCTTTCCAACGATACAAATTTCATCAAAATTCGACACCCGAGCAAGGAGTTATGACTTTGCAAAGTATAGTGCATCGCCTAACTAATCACACATGGCTACTGGAATAGGTATGCGATAAGAAATGCAGAACATACTTAAATGTGTATGATAATCAATATGGCTCATACTTAAATACGTGCAATAAGCAATGCGGGGCATACGTAAATGTATGTGATAAGCAATGCGGCGCACGCTTGGTGTTTCACGTAGTAAAAATACTCCGTTTTGAGTTTTTTTTTAGGGTAATTAAGTCTTTTGACACTCCTTACATATCCCTAAACTTAACCTTACGAATTTAATAGAATCTAAACATATCATAACCCTATTATCAATCTAAGTTCATCATCTAAGAGCACTAAAGGAGAAAGACAACTAGGGTTGCACAATCAACATTGAGTGTCCAATCTTTCAACAAATCCGTTACCATAAAGTCATGTGGGGTTTTTAACAAGAACATCCTTTCGTTCTTATTCCCAAAAATTTGTATTATTTTATGAATATACATGATTTTACTTGTTTAATTATGAATTTGACATGGAAACTATTATCCTATATTCTTGTTCAAGAAACTATGATATTTTTGTGATATCTTAAAGATAAATTCCTTGAGTTTTGATGTTAATATCTTGTTTCAAGTTAAATTTCTAGATTTTTATATGATTTATACTTGTTTTATTTACATAGTATGAATCTTGAAATGTTGTGCCCAAGTGTTGATATATGGGATTTAAACCCTCTTTGAGATTATGATCTTTGGTGAAGTAATGTGTTATACACACCTTTATATTTGTATGTTTTGACCTTTTAGTCTTGAAAGAGTTTTTTATAAACTCGAATGAGAAAAGAAATCCACATGTTGATTTATTACGAAAAAGGGGTAGCATGATGGCTCCCAATATGAATTGTTGAATTATGTTGATGTGGATTTTCTTTTCAAATGATCTAAGCTAAGTCTGGGAGTAGTGTTTAGCACCGAGTGGGAGGAATAGCTGTGATTGGTACTTCCCTAGAACTATATGCCCCCGTAGGATGAGAGCCTAAGGTTGATTAATATAATGATCACTAGTGAACAAAAGATTAAGGTCCTACTCCAATGGCAAGGATAGGACGGCTCTCCCCAACGTGGGTTGGACGTTGGACTCTATGTAGCTCACAAGTTTTATGTCAGTCATAAAAGACTCCCAGTGTGCATGTGTATTCTTCTGATTGAGATAAAAAATATAATAGTGTGAAAGTGTGAGTTGAGAAAGTTATCATTTCTGAAGAATTTGATTGATATTTCTATATCTTAAAGAGAATTGTTATGAAAGCTACTCATTTAGATTACTTGAAAATGATTATTAAATTGATTGGAATTTACAATGATGACTCACATGTTTCACCCAATGTGTTTTACTCTATGGTGATTATGATGATTTTATTTCAAGCTATGTGAGTCTCTTATTACAGCATGCATATTTTCCTATGAATATTTGTGCTATAGGACTTTTACGAAAACTTACATACACCCCCATATACTTGGTCCATAATCTATGGTACTGACCCATATATTCGTACGCGGGCTACATTTTTCCTATAATGTAGGTTTAGGTTCTCATTCCCAGGATTGGCGTGATTGTCTGAGCACATTGGTCTACATTTTCTATAGTGGTGAGTCCTCATGATTCGAGGACTGGTTATTTCAGATTTTATGCTTTTATTTTGGGTTATCATTTTATTTCCTAATGTTAGGCTTGTCAGACTAGATGGTTAGATTGATCAGTCTTATGGAGAGGTCGTATTTTGTTACTTTCTGCATCTCTTTCATTTTGAATTATGATATTATGGGGAGTATCTTGATGTTTAATTATAGTAATCATGTCGATGAGTATTGAATGGTATGAAAATGGATCAAAGGGTTAGCTTTGAGCTACTTGTAGCCTTAAGCACCGTGTAACGCTTCGGGACCTATTTTCGGGGCGTTAGAAACTTGGTATCAAAGCCAAGGTTATTGGAGTTCTAGGGAGTCTGGCAAGCCACGTTAAGTAGAGTGTTGATCATCGGTGTGTAGTGTGCCACATCTATGAGAAAGAGGCTATGAGACATTTTAGAAAAAAGTGTTATTTCTTTCTTTTAGAAGTCCATCGTGCTTACAGTTGTTTCCTTTTAGCTATTAATTTGTGCTCTCCTCTTTCAGAATATGCCTCCTCGCTGAGCTAGAAGAAATAATGATGGTCATCAACCCCAGCTTACTGACCCACTAAATGAAAATATGTCCCATGCCAAATTTTGGGCAGCCTTTTAGGCGCTGGCCTAAGCTATCACTATGAATGTTCCAGCCAATTCAGCCCCAGGTCCACAGCACCAGGGAGGTAAATTAGCTGCTGTGAGGATCCATTACTTTTTGCGGATGAATCCGCCAGAATTTTATGAGTCCAAGCCAGATGAGGAACCACAGTTGTACTTGGAGGAGGTGCAAAAGATTACTCAGGTGATGCATGTCCCTGAGGAGCATAGTGTTGAGTTGGTAGCATATCGATTGAAAGACCTTGCTTATGATTGGGTAGTTTCTTAAAGGAAGGGTAGAGGTGAGGGTACCGCCCCTACGCCTTGGCAGGAGCTCCAAGATGTATTCCTAGATAAGTTTTTCCCATTAAAGATAAGAGAGACGAAGGTATAGGAGTTCATGAAATTGCGACAGGGCTCTATGACTATTAAAGAGTACTGTTTGAAGTTCAATCAGTTGGCCAAATATGCTCCTGACTTAGTAGCTGATAATTGGGCCACTATGATTAAATTTGTAAAAACAGTGTCTAGCTATGTTGTTAAGGAGTGCAAGTCTGCTATGTTAAATAGTGAGATGAATCTTTCCAGGATGATGACTCATGCCTAACAGATTGAAGCAGATAAAATCAAGGAGAGGGATAGAATAAGAGGGAATAAAAGAGCTAGGTCTGAGCACATGGATAGGGTCAGACTAGATCGTAGGGAGGGAATCGCCCTCAGTTGTGGAACGGTCATCTACACCAGCACAATTATTAGCTGGTGCTCCTATATCTAGGGGTGGACAGGATCAAGGTAGCAAGTAATATGCAGCCAGGTCCCATTACAGTGTTGGTAGTAAGACAAATTATCCTTCGTGTCCTAAGTGTAGTAGGACCCACTCGAGTGAGTGTTGGGGTGAGAAAAAAAGTTGTTTTGGGTGTGGTGACTTGGGTCACAAACTTAGGGAGTGCCCACATGCCAGGCAAGGGCGTCGTGATAATCGCCCTCAGTCTCAGACTCAGACTGCTAGTGTTCCAGTTCAGGTGACTCGCCCAGCCCCAGCTTAGGGTTCCTCTTCTAGAACTGCTGTCGGTCAGCGCCAGAATAGGTTCTATGCTTTTCCATCTCGCTAGGAGTAGGAGGACTCTCCCGATGTTGTTACTGGTATGTATACTATAGTTTGATGTCTATGCTTTGTTGGACCCTGGATCTAGTTTTTTATATGTTACACCTCTGGTAGCTGTAAATTTTGAAATGAGTCCTGAAAATGTTCCTGAGCCAATCTTAGTTTCTAACCTAGTGGGTGATTTAATTGTTGCCCAGAAAGTGTATAAAAAGTGTCCTATTACAGTCCTTCATAGAGTCATATTGGCTGATCTGATTGAGTTAGACATGGTGGAATTTGATGTTATTTTGGGTATGGACTGGCTTCATTCTTGTTAAGCATCTATAGATTGTCTTACCCAAGTGGTCAAGTTTTAGTTTCCTGATGAACCTTTGTTTGAGTGGTCTGGGAGTTGTGTATTTCCCAAGAGTCATTTTATCTCATATATTAAAGATAGAAAACTTATTTCCAAAGGGTGTATTTATCATCTTGTTAGAGTCAAGGACACTAATTCTAAGACTCCAACTCTCCAGTCAATTGGCATAGTCAATGAGTTTTCTGATGTAATTCCAAAAAATCTCCTAGGGATACCTCCTAATAGAGAGATAGAGTTTGAAATCGATCTTCTTCCCGATACTCAGCCCATTGCTATTCCTCCTTACCATATGGCACCTGCAGAACTTAAGCAGTTGAAAGAGCAACTTAAAGATCTGTTAGATAAAGGTTTCATAAGGTCCAGTGTTTCTCCTTGGGGTGCTCCTATGTTATTTATGAGAAAGAAAGATGGTTCCCTGTGTATGTGTATTGACTATTGTTAGTTGAATAAATTCACTATCAAAAATAAGTATTCTCTGCCTAGAATAGATGATTTGTTTGACCAATTGCAAGGTGTAAGTTACTTCTCAAACATAGACCTTCGATCCTGCTATTATCAACTAAAAGTTAGGGAGTGTGACACCCCAAAAATAGCTTTCCGAACTCACTATGGTCATTTTGAGTTTCGTGTAATGTCCTTCGGGTTAATTAATGCCCTGCCAGCTTTCATGGACCTCATGAATCGATTGTTCAGACCATATCTTGACATGTTTGTTATCGTATTTATAGACGATAAGCAATGCGGCGCATACTTATATATGTACGATAAGCAATGCGGCTCATACTTAAATATGTGCAATAAGCAATGCAGGGCATACATAAATGTATGTGATAAGCAATGCGGCGCACACTTGGTGTTTCACGTAGTAAAAACACTCTGTTTTGAGTTTTTTTTAGGGAAATTAAGTCTTTTGGCACTCCTTACACATCCCTAAACTTAACCTTACGAATTTAATAGAATCTAAACATATCATAACCCTATTATCAATCTAAGTTCATCATCTAAGAGCACTAAAGGAGAAAGACAACTAGGGTTGCACAATCAACATTGAGTGTCTAATCTTTCAAAAAATCCGATACCATAAAGGCATGTGGGGTTTTTAACAAGAACATTCTTTCGTTCTTGTTCCCAAAAATTTGTATTATTTTATGAAGATACATGATTTTACTTGTTTAATTATGAATTTTACATGGAAACTATTTTCCTATATTCTTGTTCAAGAAACTATGATATTTTTGTGATATCTTAAAGATAAATTCCTTGAGTTTTGATGTTAATATCTTGTTTCAAGTTAAATTTCTAGATTTTTATATGAGTTATACTTGTTTTCTATACAAAGTAGGAATCTTGAAATGTTTTGCTCAAGTGTTGATATATGGGATTTCAACCCTCTTTGAGATTATGATCTTTGGTAAAGTAATGTGTTATACACACCTTGATATTTGCATGTTTCGACCTTTTAGTCTTGAAAGAGATTTTTATAAACTCGAATGAGAAAAGAAATCCACATGTTGATTTATTACGAAAAAGGGGTAGCATGATGGCTCCCGATATGAATTGTTGAAGTATGTTGATGTGGATTTTCTTTTCAAATGATCTGAGCTAAGTCTGGGAGTAGTATTTAGCACCGAGTGGGAGGAATAGCTGTGATTGGTACTTCCCTAGAACTATATTCCCCCATAGGATATGAGCCCAAGGTTGATTGATATAGTAATCACTAGTGAACAAAAGATTAAGGTCCTACTCCAATGGCAAGGATAGGACAGCTCTCCCCAACGTGGGTTGGACATTGGACTCTATGTAGCTCACGAGTTTTATGTCGGTCGTAAAAGACTCCCAGTGTGCGTGTGTATTCTTCTGATTGAGATGAAAAATGTAATAGTATGAAAGTGTAAGTTGAGAAAGTTATCATTTATGAAGAATTTGATGGATATTTCTATATCTTAAAGAGAATTGTTATGAAAGCTACTCGTTTTGATTACTTAAAAATGATTATTAAAATGATTGGGATTTACTATGATGACTCACATGTTTTCACCCAATGTGTTTTACTCTATGGTGATTATGACGATTTTATTTCGAGCTATGTGAGTCTCTTATTACAGCATGCATATTTTCCTATGAATATTTGTGATATAGGACTTTTACGAAAACTTGCATACACCCCCATATACTCGGTCCATATTCCATTGTACAGACCCATGTACTCATACGTGGGCTAAATTTTCCCTATAAGATAGGTTTAGGTGCTCATTCCCAGGCTTGACCTGATTTTCCGAGCACATTGGTCTACATTTTCTGCAGTGGTGTGTCCACATGGTTCGAGGACTGGTTATTTCAGATTTCACTCTTTTATTTTGGGTTATCATTTTATTCCCTATGTTAGGGTCAGTTGCACTTTGTCCCAATGGTTCAGTGTTATACAATTTAGTAGAGGCTTGTCAGACTAGATGGTTAGATTGATCAGTCGTGTAGAGAGGTCGTATTTTGTTACTTTCTGCATCTCTTTCATTTTGCATTATGATATTATGGGGAGTATCTTGATGTTTAATTATAGTAATCCTATCGATGAGTGTTGAATGGTATGAAAATGGTTCAAAGGGTTAGCTTGGGCCTACTTGTAGCCTTAAGCACCGTGTAACACTTCAGGACCCGTTTTCGGGGCGTTGCAGATGCATATCACACAGTTACAAATTAGAAAATTGGAGAGGTATTTACCATTCCAAAAAATCAACAAAATATGTCAATTGTCCCAGATAGTTATTTTTCTCCCAATTAACCACAACACATCACAAAATAAAATACAGTACACCTAAACATACCAGCGCTACTAGGAACAAGACTTGGGGAAAAAGAGGCACAGCAACAAAAACCCCAAAAGGACATCAACATCCACAAGCAGTCTTACCCTCAACTAAAAATCATGCATTTTCCCTAAAGCATCAAACTAAAACAAGAGATTTAGAAACATACCCTTGGCACCATAGGTAGAGAGATCTGATGTCAATCATATAATACAAATACAAACAACAAAATGCCTTGGGTTGCCTCCCAAGATGATTTAATGTCGTGGCACGACTAGGTTATCTTGACTACTTACAATTCATCAAGATATCTTGAAAGTGCTTCATACTTTATCCCTCCACTTAGACGATTCGAATTGCCGTCCCATCTTTCGATCTTTAAATCTTTAGGTGTGTTGGGCAAATGTGAGAGCATGATAAAGAAAGTTCTATCATGCTACTTTGAAGACTTGAATCGCTTACCCAATTTTACATCAAACTTTCATGTGAGATCATTTGGCAATAGTGAGAATCTTAAAAATCCAGTAAATGGACATCGATCTTTAAGCTTATTCGTCTTCAAGATTGGGGTTGTATTATACCCTTTCAGAAAGACAAACTCGAAAATGTAGGAATTTCCTCCTCATTTCAAAAATTCATCATTTCCTTGGGTGATTCGAATTTCATCACATCCACCAAGAATAATGTTGAAAAGTGATTCGAGTGAGGTATTCTCCCTAATTTTGGAGTTGCATCCTTCTTAACCTCTTCACCCAAATTGGGCTAGAGTCTGTATAAGAGATTGGCTTAGTTTCTTCTTTTGCCTCTAGCACTATTTCCTCAATCTTGGTATCATCTCTCATAGTTTGTTCGGTTGGTTGGGAAATAACCGAGGGTTGCTCATCATCAAGCTTAACATCAATATAGGATTCTTGCTCCTAATTTTCACACTCTTTTATTATTTTAAATGATTCCATAGACAAGATATCATCTAAATATAATGCTGAAAAGTTTTTTGAATAATTGACCTCTATATGCATCTCCTCTATCTTTTTTCTTTCCTCTTTTGATTCCCTCATGTCTTGAAGTATTTCTTCCTGGATATTCAAAATTTTTAAAACATAGCTTCAATGCGACTTGTTCCGTTGCTTTGTTCTTCCTGCTCTTGACCATAAGACGTATCAAAATCATAAGAAGAACTAGAATTTGGGTTAGGATAATGGTGATGGGGCATTTGAACAATCACTCCATTGTCTATCTTGACCACCAAATAAAGAACTATTCCTCCCAGTAGGATAGAGAAGGTTCACACCATATGGACATGGATCATCAAGGTAGGATTTCCAACCATAAAACTCACATTCATTCCAAGATGCCATAATAATGAATAAACTAAAATAAAAATCCACCAACCACAATAAATAAAAGAAAATTAAAAAAAATATTTACAAGTTTGAATTCAAACAAGTAAGCTAAAATTCCAAACCAACTCAATACGCCAAATTATTCCTCGGCAACGACGGTATTTTTTATAACGCTCAACTTACACATCAATTTAGTGCAAGGCGATTGTTGTCAATATAATTGCCCAACTTTAGAGTCGGGGTCGAATCCACGATGAACAATGTTAGTGGAAATTAAACTAATTTGAAACTATAGTGGCAAGTTAATTTCAAA
Source organism: Capsicum annuum (assembly GCF_002878395.1). NCBI lineage: Eukaryota > Viridiplantae > Streptophyta > Magnoliopsida > Solanales > Solanaceae > Capsicum > Capsicum annuum. The sequence goes on along the minus strand of NC_061120.1, from coordinate 28,932,064 downwards.
CAAATGATACGAAAGATAAAACAGATTTTTTTAATGGTTGATAAAAGTTTTGACTTGCCTCAGAAATCAAAGCTAAAATTTTAGTGGTTCAAATCAATGATAGAGAGAAACTAGGGTTATGATCACTATGATTACTAACCCCTCATTGAATAATTTTTGTAGTACTAGATTCTCATGATTTGTGGGAAATACCAAATTATCAGTATCGTCAGTCCATCTAGGTGTTTCTCAACCTACCTAGATGTTGTGCTCCCTAATTCTCTCAAACTTAGGAAAACCTTCCATTCACACTAATTTTAGCTCGAGTTGATTGATCTTGTTAGAACATTAATCATTAGATAGAAAATTAACCTTCCCAAATACTCATTGATAATTCACTACCTTTAGTTTATTTCTCTGTTCGAGCAAACAAGCATAAGGCTAGATCTATTATTTGCAACCACTAGAAAACAATCATTACAAAGGAATTATGAAGATGTTCCCACAATCACTCAAACCCTAACCAACTATTAAATCCATGAAGGAATAATCATAGATCCCACAACTCTAGTTATGGGTTTTAGTTCCACATGAGAAAGAAAGAGATAGCAATAATTGTATTCATCATTTAGAGCAATTAAACTTACAAAAGATGAAGTCTGAGGTTGATGCTCTTCCAAGTTCAAGAAGAATATCCCACAACTCAATCAAAGAATTGAAAATTGAGTTCCAAGTTAAGAGACCCAGAAAAGAAGGAAACTAGCCTTGGAATAAGTTACAGATACTCAATAAAACCCTAAAAGCTTCCATTTATATCTGTAACTTAAAGGAAATTCAAAACTAAAAATTTAGATTTTTACTCCTTTAGCTGACGCCATTTGTGTTTACTTAACACAAATCTGATGACATGTGTCACGATATGTGTGATGACTTTTCAGAAAATGTCATCACATCCTCTTCAAATTCTATGTTTGCTGCCTTTGGCTGACGACAAGTCCTGACATCTTATCAGGAAGTTGATGACTTATCAGAAAATGTCGTTAACTTTTCTTCAAATTCTATGTTTGCTGCCTTTGGTAGACGACATGTCCTGACGGCTTATCAGAAAGTTGATGAATTATCAGAAAATGTCGTCAAAAATGCTTCAGCTTTCTTATTCTTTGCTTATGTGTGACGATATATTTTGATAGTTTCTGCTTATGTGTGACGACATATTTTGATAGTTTATCACAAATCTGATAGCTCATTAGACCAAGTCATCAGATTAAACCATCAAAACATAATTTCATGCATCTTTTATCCAAAATCATCCATCTCAACATAGTTTTCCTATATGTTCATGCATCTTGACTTTTCTACAAAATAACATGAAATACCATCAAAAATAATGATAGTTACCTAAGAACTTACAATTATTCCAAGTTAAAAGTCTTAAATGTGCTAACAAAAGGCCAGTACAACGCGTACACCCCAAAAAAATAGGAAAATAGAATACAACACGCTCAACATATCCAATCAACAAATATGTAATCATATTCCTCGACAACGACACCAAAATTTAATGTCACCCAAACTACACCCTCTAAGAAGATACAATGCAGTCATTTTCAAATTATTATGACCCAACTATGTTATGGTAGATCATATAGGGAATAGGTCAAATCTATCTCTCGGACTTTTTAGAGTACCCGAAAGTGCAGGAAAGTAAATGGAGGAATTTATAGTAAACGGTATACTGTAACAAGTATTGACTGCTTTCGATTATAGTCAATTTCAGATGAATGCTAGGACTGTATTCCCTTCGCTTCCTAAATATATAGGTTTCTCACACTCAATCCGAGTATATCACTCTCCACACATGCAGAACATGACAAGCTAGGTATTATCAACCATCTTTTAAATGCTTTCATAAATCTTACCCTTCACCTTGTGAGGCTCAGGGTGTCGCCTTACTAACCCTTGTCTTTTATCCTAGTTTAACTATCACCTTATGGGTATAAAGTTATTGGATAAAGGTTTATATCCTCAAATCACTGTTGTAATCTTCTTTTCCCAATCTTAATCTCTATTACGAAAATGATCTCAAATACAGGATGGTTCTCAGCATTGGCCACCACTAAGAAAATGATGAAACTAAAGAAGATCACAATGCAAGTATAAATAATAATATAGATGAATCTCATACTTCCTTTACTTTTTTATTCTACCATGGTTCTCACAACCCCAACTAAGGGATCCAGCAGCAAATAGTTGTAACAAACGCCATGGAATTCGATAAAGAAATCATAGAAGTAATCTCACAACAATGAAAGAATAAAACACAAAGTATCAAATCAATTAATCAACTAACTAGCAAGAACAAAGAGATTCCAAGATCAAAAATCAATCGTAGAGTCGAATATATGTTTTTGAATAATATGAGTGCATCAACTGACTAAAAAATGCCTAAGAGTATATATAGGTGACATAAAACCCTAAAACTCTAAACCAAAATTTAAAGGGAAAACTAAGTTGGTGGCCACTTATGGACCTTAAGTGGTATCTGCGCCACATAGGTGGCAATTGTTGGTAATAGGTGATGTGCTATAGAAACATAGCACTTTTGATGCTTAAAACTATGAAAATATTCAAGCTTGTTAGGTTAATTTGTTGAAGATGATGTGTTTTGGGTATGTTTTGTTGGTAACTAGGTTTTTTAGGCGAATTTCAAGAAAAAGGTGAAAATGAATTTTTTTGCTACTTAATCATTTTTGGGGTATTTGTGACACTTTTCGAATGTACGTGATCAAAGTAGGTGTTAAAAACTTCAAGTTTGGAAGATTAGTTATAATACTTAGAAGGCCTGACACTTACCTATGTCTATATATGAACCACATGTGGTAAGTATGTGACTAAGGTGAGTACCAAAATTGAGGATCTAGAGAGCGAAAAAGCTGTAAAAGAACTTCCGGCACTTACCTATGTCAATATGTGGGCCGCATATAGCACATGTGGACCGCATGTGGGTAAGGTAAGTTCCAAAAGTCATAAGTTCAGAGACTAGATAGCGCAAGAAAATTTTTTGCCACTTACCCTTGTCTACATGCACCCAGGGTCAGGCCGTATGTAGAACATGCATCGAAGGCCAGGTCGCTCGAAGACACGGATAAGTGGCCACCAACCCTTTTTTGTCCTTTTTTGTTTGGGCTTTAATTTTAGGGTTTCCTCATGTACTATAAATACCCTTTATGTGTGGTTTTAATAGAAATTATGCACTTTTGATACTTTCAAACACATTTTAATTTTGAGATCCGATTTTGATCTTTGAATTCTCTTGTATTGATTTTGGTTTTAGTTTAGTTAATGTTTTGGGTGTTCATTTGTGATTATTGTGATTAAATCTTATTCTTCCAATTATGAATGTTATTGATTCTTTCACAAGGATGAGCGGCTAAAAACCGTTAGCTAGGGTTGTGGAAACCCTCGTAAATTGACAAAGTAGGGGAAGTGCTATATTGTTTTGAACTGATACCCATTCATGCATTGTATTATCTTTACTATAAGAGCTATCTTAGCTGTTGCAAATGTTAGGATCCCACCTTGATTATTGCATTTTACTACAAAATAGGAGTAGTGACTAGGAAAAGTTAATTAAAATAGTAATTTGAAGTTCAACTATCGATGCTACTAAGTATTGTCTAAGTATGATGGTTAGTTGTTATCTAATAACTAGAGACTGAAAAGATAATAATTGACTGAAATATAGGATCTGGGTTGGTAATGTGACATCCTGAGATTCAAACGATAATGGGTAAAATATATCAACTAGTCTAAAAAATGGTTAGTGGTACATAACTTATTATATTCCACATGCAATATATCAGGTTTGTTCAATAAAATGCAATAAGCTTATGGAGTTGAGAAGCCAGGGGGACACAAAGCCAGTGTTCACCACTGACTGATTACAACAAAAGTTAATATTACCTTTTTTTTGGGTATTGATACTTAAATCCCCTTTTTACTTTTCAAATTTTACTCGTTGATTACGATAGTTGAACACCACAATTCTATGCATCCCCTTGGGATTCGACCCCAACCTTTATTGGGTTACACATATAATCTTCAAATTGAAGGTTTATCTTGGGTATTATAATTTTTTTGTGTCGTTGCTAGGGAATACAATGTTCAGTTGTAAACCGAGGTTGTTGCTGTTTTTGGGTTTTTTTGTTTTTTTCTTAGTTTATTATACACTGGTGTATGCCTAGAAAATGAAGTAGAGGCAATCTATTACTACCAGTGAATCTGAATCCTTTGAGGATCCTATAAATACCTAGTAAGATGATGGAACCAAAAAGAGATGATATTCTTAAAGAGGTTCGTGATGATACCTCTTATTTTAAAGGAGTATAGGACATTATTGACAAATAGAACGGGGTACTACTAATTAGATGCTAATAAAAGAAGGGAAAAATATTATCCATAGATCGCTCAAGAAGTAGATATAGTTGTGCATAGAGAAGAAGCAAACCATCGAGTAACACTAGGTGGAAATCAAAATAGAGTTAGAGGTGGCCGAGCTCAAGCGATCCCAACAGACCAATAGTTTCATCAAGAGGATGATGAAGAGGATCTGGGGTACATTGATGTGGTAGAGACTGGAGATATTATTCATTATATTTTACCCTCAGGTATTAAGTTTGACATAACGAGTGCAAAGATTTAGCTCTTAAATCTGAAGGGTGTATTTGCGGGCTTACCTACTGATGATGTAATCATGCACCTTAAAAATTTCATTAGGATGTAAAATTCATATATCAATCTATGTGTAGTTCAGGGGGTACTTAGACTGCGGTGGTTCCCCTACTCACTTTCACGAGAAACATCTTTATGGCTAGGGGAACTGCTAACAGGATCTATCATAATATAGAATGAGTTGTGTAGGTATTTCTTGAACAAGTTCTTCCCCCCATCCAGGAAGTTGCTAAACACCCTGGGTTCCTAGCCCTTGGAAAATTTCCCAGATTTATGATCTCTGGATGGGATATGACTACGGGAAATAACTCGTACACTGGTATATGAGTTGTATGGGTTAGTCGTATGCTGACCAGTGTTGGTTGGTTTGTTGGATTTTATTTCTAGCATGGGTACGACTTTGGTGGTATGAGTCGTATTGGTGGATACCGATTTTTTGGTCACTATATTTAATCTTAGGCTTGGTAACTTAAGTTGAATCTATGTACGTGCGGCTCACCAAGAGCCGTAATACAGGGTATAAGTCGTATCATGGACTCGTATAGTAGTCAATGTTTAATCATCTTGGGATTATATTCTGCCAGGGTTATGGATCATGGGTACTAGTCATATACTTGGGCGCGACATAGTTTGGGGTGATTCATACCTTGGATAGTATTAGGTCCAAGGGATATAGCCTTAGGTATGAGTGGTGGGTACCACTAATATTTAAGGGTACAACTTATATGGATTGTCGTACCCACCTGACGAGATTTTGGGAGTTTAAGTGAGGGAAATCTGGACATTTCCCCACTTAACCTAATAAGGCCCCACGACTTATATTCCTATTGGGAGGTTATTTTCCCTATTATTATATTCATTAACACTTGTAAACTTCTCTTAAACACTCTATAATTCTCTCTAAGGCTTTCGGGCAAAGAAAGACTAGGGTTTCATTTTGAGGATATATTTAGGGCTCTTGTTGGTGGTTTCTCTCTAACAACTACTTTGTTTAAGGCATGTTTTATTCCCTCATTGTTATTTCCAACTAAAGGCATGAGTTTATACAATATTTCAATGGTTTGATTATTGCATGGTTTTGGGTTTTCAAATATAATTTGGGGGTTTTGGTTATAAATGCTTGTTTGTGGTTTTCCTATGCTTTAATTATTTTGTAATTATGGTTTTGGATAATTAGACTGCATGGGAATGATTATTGTTAATGGATTTTTTTTTTAAATACTATGCCCCCAATGTGTTTGATAAAATGCCTATAACAATGCTTTCATCATAAGATTGGGTTTTCAATGGAACTTATGCATGTTTTAAACTTGGTAATGGAAATCTAAATGTTATGAATAGTTTAAATAGTTTTAGAATGGTTTGCCTTAATAAACATACTTATGTGGTACAAGGGAATCCCCTATGTTAATATGGTAATGAATACTTGTTGGATACATAAGAATCCCCCTAGTTAACTGGATAACATGGTCTATGGGTACATGGGAATCCCCTGACCACTAAGAGGTTTATCTTAGGACAATACTTGCAAGTTATAGTCGGTATGACAATACCACTACTAATAACCTTGGTTAATAATAATGGTTTGGTTGGTTGGAAATGGTTTTAATTAGGCAATAATGGCAAGGTATGATAATTAACCATAAAGATGGGAGTTCAATGAACGAACACTAGAAATTCATGTTTACCGACATTAGGGGTAGGGCGTGGCGAGACTTTTATGATACAATAAGGTATGCAGGAATTCTCTAAGTACACTGCACATATGTATCATGGAGAGTGAGGGTACATGGAAATCTCTGACTCTTATGGTATCTCTGGTCCATGTGACAACACGCATCAGGGCCTGTGCAGCAGGTTACACTATGCCCATATAGCCCATGGGTGGTTACGAACGAATGGTTTAAATGCATGCTTAACCTAGTTCCTTCTCCCTGCATGGTTATATATATATATATATTTATGGTTTGTATGCATATAATTGTTTTACTTGGTTTTACAGGTTGTCGTTATTTTATACCTATCCAAAGTTAATGCTAGCATTCATCCACTAACCCATCTTCAGGAGGTTGTATCCCCATGTAATGTAGGAACTGGCCATTCTACTCCTCTTGCTCAGCTGTATAGGATGTATGAACTGGTAAGAAATGCGCCGACTTAGTCAATCTATCCATAATAACCCAAATCAAATCATGTTGACATCAAAAGCGACGTAACCATATCACTAAATCTATGTTCACCTCTTCCCATTTCCAAGTAGGAATACTGAACTCTTGTAAAATACCAACAGGCCTTTATTTCTCTATCTTAACCTATTGATAAACTGAACATTTAGCAATGAAATCTGTAATATCATTCTTCATACCATTCCACCAATAGATTTCTCGTAAAATCTCGGTAAATCATAGTAGGACCAGGGTGAATGGAGTAACGCGAACCATGTGCTTCAGCCATAATCCTCTGCCTCAAATAATCAACACATGGTACACACAATCTACTCTTGTATTTCAGCACACCATCTCCCCCTTGGGAGAAAACCTCTACCTTTTGGTCTTTAACTAACTCCTTCAGTTTGACCAAACTAGAATCCTTATCTTGCTTCTCTTTCACCTCTCAAACTAAGGAAGATTCTACACTATTCTGCCCCAAAATTCTACCCTCAGCTGAATCAACAAATCTAAAACCCAACCTAGCCAAATGGTGCAATTCCCGAGCTAACTCTTTCATATCATTCTCCAGATAAGCCACACTGCCCATTGACAGTCTACTAAGGGCGTCTGCCACTACATTGGTCGTGCCCGGATGAGACAAGACACTTATGTCATAATGTTTCAACAGTTCTAACCACCTTTTTTGAAGGAGATTTAACTCTCTCTAAGTGAACTGTAACGACCCAAAATTCCCTCTCGGTATGTTACATGGTGCTTAAGGCTACAAGTAGCCCCAAGCTAACCCTTTGAGCCTATTCCTACAAATAACACTCATTTCAAGATGAAATAATTCAAACACTAGCATAGTCATATCGTATGAAAGAAAATACGAAGAAAATGCTCGATCGAAACGACCACAATACGGTAAACCTCAACACAACCACAATCTGAAAACCAGTCTGACAAAACCTCTACTAATCCATAAACTAGAGAGCCATTAGGATAGGTCCCCAGCTGACTCGAAATGAACTGAAAGTAATAACATAGTCCCTAAAATACTAAAATGTCTGACGATAGGTCCTCGAACCATAAGGACTCACCACTGTAGCGATATAGATTGAGATACTCGAAAGTCACTGACGAGGCTGGGACTGAGCACCTGAACCTACATTATAAGACAATATAGTACATAGACGTATATATAAATCAGCACTTGGGAATGTACTGAGTATGTGGGGGTGTATGCATTTATATAAAGCATCTTTAATAATCTTTAATCAAATCATGCATGCAATAAGTAATGACTCACATGGATTGAATAAGTATAAAATGTAAAGCTCATGAATCTTGGAATGGAGCAAGTAACATAAATCTCGTGAGTCATCATAGTTTAACTTTGAAATCGGTAGCCTTCTCTTATTCTTATTACCCATAGGATAAAGGAGACTTTAAATAATACTTTCAACTCATTGATATGCCACATGTAGAGTAAAACATATTTAATGCTCAAGAACTGATACTCTTTTGAACTCAAATACTTGGAATACGGAATAATATAACTTTGAAACATACTTGAAGACATTTCATTCTCTTTAGGAAAATATTTCATTGGAAGGTTAAATAATTTTGTTTTCAAGGAAGTAACTGATCTCGAAGTATAAATATCAAGGGAGGTTCTCTTAACTGACATAAACCATGAGAGCTACATGTAGTCCAACATTTTGTCCTCCTAAGGAAGAGGCCTCACGTTGGGGAGAGGCTTCATAATCTTGCCAGAGAGTATAACCTAGGTCCAGTGATCACTAAACAAACTCGACCTTGGGCCTAATATGAACTCGGCCTTAGGCCCAATAATAATCATAAGCTCAGCCTCAGGACCAACCTACGGTGGCACATAGTTTTGGGGTAAGAAACCGTAGTAACTTACTCGCTCATTGCTAAATACTACTCCGTTTAGATTATCTGCTCTCATCTCGTAAAAATCTACTTTTATAAATAATCTCATGGCTCACCATGAACCCAATAATCAAATATGTACTCTCGTGCAGGAAAGTGGATTTCAAAGATTAATGACCATTAGGTCAAAACATTTCTCAACAATCTCAGAATACTAAAATCATGGGTGCTTATAGTAAAATAGTTCATAAAATTGCAAGTCACAATTAGGGTTTAATAACCCATGATTCAAACTCAAGTTAAAACTTATCAAAAGAATAATAGATAGCATATCTATTCATAACCCGTGTAGAAATCTGAAAATTTCAGAAATTTCTCTTAAAATCTCAACATACTTATATACTTCAATATCTCAAACATTTCAACTATTAACTTCTCAAGGATTAAAATCATAGGGTATAGATTCAGCTACAATTTCTCAAGAAAACATATAAAAATCATGCCATTAGACTCTCTATTCAACGAAAACATCAAAAACATGCAACCAATAACAATGGGTGAAAACCCCCTATTTAATTTCATGTAAAATCTCATAAATGGCAGAGAAATTTTAGTTTAAATAAGAGTTTGGGCACAAGGGTGAAAGGATTACCCTTGTTCAAAACCCCACATGCCTTAGATTATTAAATTGGATGAACAAGTTTGCTCTAAACTCTTCTTCTTACTCTTGAGAGAGGGTTCTTGCAACCTTTGAACTTGGAAAACTCAAATCTCAACTCAATTTGTAGAATCCATGGTGAGTTCTTGGATTTCTTGGAGAAGGGTTTTAGATTTGCTCTTGAGGGAGAAACCCTATCCTTTGGATATTTTGGGAGATAATAAGGCTATAAAGTTCGTTTGGAATATACATCTAGTTGATAAAAGAGTGAAAAGACCAAAAATCCCTTTTAAAAATGAGCTAATAATATTGAATGGGGTCTACGACGGTCGGAGCGATGGTCCATCGCAAGACCGACGGTCTGTCGGGTCGTCCACCGCATGATGACCAAAAAAGGGACATACTGCTTTGATGCGATGGTGGGATAGACGGTCCTTCGCAGGTCCGATGGTCCATCGTATCGTCCGCCGCTCGATGGACAAGATGAAACTACATTGCCTTAGGTGCGACGGTCTCAGCGATGGTCTGTCACTGTCACTACCCGAACTAGGGCCTGGCCATGACGGACATCCCGAATCATGAAGGACCAGAACGACTTTCTCTAATTGGTAATCACGCACAACATTTATATAATAAAGAGGATGTGGAAACATAATCTGCTATGGAAACATGGTCAACTCTGAATTCAATATGAGTATGGAAACTATAAATCAAAGACATCTAAATAGCATCTGACTCAGTCTGTAAAATCTCAACTATATGAAATCTAACAACTGTCTAAAAGTAGGAAAAGGGCCCCAGTAGACCAAAACTAAAATAAGTGACATAATCTGAGAAGACATGCCTTCTGGAATAGAGAAGGCTCACCACTGAACAATCTGATAAGCTGTCTGAGTTATCTACTGCTTATCTAGACCCCTAAACTAAGTCTCAGAACCTGAGAAGTAGGGGGAGGGGGTTAATACAGATGTACTGGTACACAGAGCATATCCAAAATAATCATTTATTATTCAACATATACGAGAGCAATTTAAAACAGTTCATAAGTATATCAAATAGTAAGAATTCACATAGGCTTTTTAAAGACTCTGTAAAAATCATCTCAAGTCTGAAAAATCTGTGTTACCTCTGCACTTAGTGGTATACCCTATAACTCTGAAAAATTCCATGGGCTATATGAAAACGGCCATTAACTCGGCAGTGAAGCCCCCAACCCAAGTGTTTGGATGGGTTTGGTTCCATGGAAAATGTCTAGTTTGACCTTGAAATTTAAAATTCAAGACTGTAACGCCGTAAAAGGCTTCACCGCAGCGCACAGGAAATAGAGATGAGCTATTGTAATTGACAAATGTCGATTTAAGGCTCATCACGACGCGGTGGCCAGTGTATCAGGAATGCTGACACTAAATATGCTCTAACTTCTTCACTGACTGTCCGTTTTAGGTGAATTTAGTATCGATGGAAAGCTAATTCGACTATATTTCATTTGATATATATTAGACCACCTAGTTCCTTATATACAAGGATCTATAGTAGATTAAATTTGACTCAAGTTTTGACGCTTACTAAAACTCGAACGATAGGAAATCTTTCAACTTAGCCTTGAGTTAGAGGACCGTTATGATCTCATTTCATGCTCAAATAGGTTACCACACTACATACTTGATTAGCATGGAAAATTTGCATAGGATTTATGGATTTTTGATCATCTACGCATAGAAATGACATTTTTCCTTCTAGCCCAAAACACGGGGCATTACAATATCTCCCTCTTGTGATCATTCATCCCCAAATGATGGGTAGGAACATAAAAGCTTAAAGGTATGGAATAATGCGAATCTGATGTATCTTCGAAGAAAGGATATAACTGATCTGAAATATTTAAACTTCCATCAGAAACTAAATTCTGAGCTGATTTGACTTCACTTACTTCAAGGAGCTGATTCATGCTGAGAGTTTAAGATTCCCTTGAAGTTATCATGATCAAATCATACATATTGAATCGAGAAGTGATAAATTATGAAAGTACGAATCACAAGAAAACCAGACTTTGGTCGCACAAGGGTATTACACTGTTTGAGCTAAAATACTTAGAAATTTTGAGATTATGCGTTGAACTTTTATGCACCGAGCCATGACCAAATAGTTGAATTTGGAACATGATGCTTGGAATGAACTGAATTCACAATTTACATGGATGGAATAAATTATATCCTGGGATGGTCATACGCATGAGACTTCAGATATTAGGACTGGGTGAAAAGGTAGAAAACCACAGTAACTGATTAGCCTGACTATTATCCCGAATTGCTGGCTATACTGACTGAATCACACGGGACACTTATACTTAACTGGAGTATCTCTTCAACACCCTTTCTAAAGAAGTTATAGTAGCCTTAAAAAGCAAGGGATCTTGGGCATGAGTTACACAAGACATCCAATTAGGGAATCACAACAATGACATTACTCTTTAACATGAAATATAGACATATAACTCATAAACTAGGATAGAATTACCATACCTTCAGCAATACAACCTCTTACTTTCAAGCTTAGCACACTTCTCGAATATCCCTTAACTATACTATTCTCCTTAACTATGATACTCATTTGATTCAACTTAAACTTCTCATATGGGCATTCATAAATCTTTCTACTAATGTCTAAATTAGCTTAAATCCTTTTATTGTGATCAAGCCAAACTCCAAGTCACAAAAATACAACATTCAACACAGTGAAACTAGTCTAAACCATATGATTCAACCTCCCATATTTTTTTTTATAAAGTTCACACCCTAAGCATATCATGCCTTCCCACTTCAATAACTAACTATGAACTCTTACTATGGATTCACTAGCGCATATTGCCTTCCTTCACGAAAATCCCAACATGTCATTCAAGCCTATCTTTACAACCACATATAAACTTTAAGGCAAATACCTAGAAAGACATATATCACATATTTTTTGAACCAATATCAATGTAATTACCACGCGCTACTCTAAGAACATACATACGCAATTTCCACTATCCGTCACATTTATCAAAAACTTGGCCCCAAATTTTACTTCACAATTATGGCCTCATCTAACAAGCATACCATAATCTTCATCAATAGGAAAACATTTACTCATCACCACTAACCTTATATAAGAAGGGGTCACTAAGAGGATAGAATACAAAATCTTGAAGCATGGAAAGTTATTATGCGAGACTTGACACTTAACTGAGGCCTGAGTGATAGCGAATCAACATCAAGGATTCATCAAAGCGATCTGAATTAGGGCATACATGGCTATAAGCTGAATTTTGCTATTCATTAGGAGTACAGTATGATTTATGGGATCTGAGCACACTATAATGCATGAGTACATTAATTATGAGCTACATGACCTCAGCTTGGTGTTCATAACATATGGAATGTGATTCCGGCTACTAAATGAACTGAAACTCCTCATTTTGGGACTGAAATAATACATGATTTTTTATCATAAGCATGAACATGAACATGAACTATGATCATGAAACTGAAACATAAGGCATGAGTGGGTATTGGGAAAAATGAAAGAGGATACTGAGATAAAAATGGGTCTAGCCTCACCCTCACATTCTGATGTTCTATACCATACTGATATTACTACTAGAATATGAGAGCCTGCCTTGGTTATTCATTCTATAATCTCCCCCTTAGCTTTAAGCCATTACTCTAAGTATATGGACTACTGTATACACTCTAGTATAAACTTAAATCACTTTGCTCTAGAGTTGGGGATATAACAATACACATAATACTAATTTTACCATGTAAGATGGTATCTTCATATATAACAACCAATGCTAATACCTCCTTCTACGATTCAACCCTTAGATTTCTATAGCCCCAATAGTCATCATATTACATCTTGAATATTCACCAACTCAAATTTTTTCTAGCACTAAACATGGATATCTCCAAACCTTTGACGAACCATACCACTTCAGTCATAGTCTACCAGCATCATGGCTCCAAACTTATATATCTCTACTATAAAAAGCACGATCATATCAAAAGGCCCATCATTATCAAACAAAATTCCTTAACTCGACTATATAGAACACCATATACCATTTAACTAGTCTTTTCTCCTCCTAACAACTCAATAGTACCACTAGCCATACACAACATGTAATAGTCTTAGAAAAATGCTGCAACCTTGTATCACCTTGGCATACTTCTACTTCATACATACAACATCAGATTTCATTACGACTCAAATAAACTTAAGCTCTTGCATACGTTGTTCAAGCCTACTAGATCACTTCCATAAAACTAGTATCGTTAATCAAGAGATAATCATATCCACCTTCATGGTCATCAATTGTTCAAACTTAATGCCTAGGGCTAAGCATGATTTACAATCCAACCTTACACACATTTCTCACAAAACATTCATCATAAATCTTAAGCCATTATTCTTACATCCACATTCTACATTTAAATTCTAGCCTATAGTCTAGTATCAACCATCTACCACCAATGAAGAATGCAACATAATATACTAGTCTATAAAATTTGGGACATTCTACCCAAATACCTCAAAAATTGACTACATACCTTCTCACCAGTAGTACTAGTGTACAACTACCAACCAAAAAAAGGTTTGGGGGCAAACTCACATAATAGACATGGTCAACCTTAATCTCATATTATAACCCCATACAATCTTATCTTTTCTACTTATACGACTTTCTCACATCACACTAACTTACCCAAGCGTACATTTAGACTATATTCAAATTATACAAACAACCATGAGTCTAATTATAACTTATTGGCTAATCTAGCCATTTTCATACTTCAAGCAAACAACAATCCACCTTAACTAATAACTCTTTCTCTACCTTCTACTAAACTAACACACAAGGACATATTACTTTATTACTAAAGTCAATCTTATGCAAAAAGATTTGGCTATACATATATTCAATAAATTGCCCTTACGCCTCTAAACCCCAGTTCCAACCAACACAAGAACAATAAGATACAATAAGATGAACAACAAGTTGCTAGTGAATCAAAATAGGCCTCAGACGGCTTCACTAGACTTTGATTTTATGTTTTGAACAAGAAAAGAAAATGAATGACAAGGAAACTATGCTAGTGAATTGAAAGAGCCCCACAAACTACCATACAATCCACATATGCTACTAGCTACCACATTAGTCTCTCATTATAAAGTGGTAAATCATCCTCAAACATTGGTTGTTCAACTAAAATATTTATTTATAGAAAATTCACCCTCACTCTAACTTCTAACTTTGTGACTTCATATCACCAACCTCTTGGTCTAATCTCACTACTATTAGGTCATGATACCGACATTTTAATTTATACTACTCATCAGGTGGAAATACAGTTCCAATATTCTGCAATGTATCATCATCTGAAGCATGACATTTGCAACATAAATTCTGAAAAGGACTAAATACACTTAATACTGCAGGCTGAAAAGCATGATTTCATTAGAATCAAAGTTTACACCAAAATCAATACACTCTGTGGCACTAACAGACTCTTCTCAGGTCCTTGCACAAATTTTAAACACTTATATGGCTCAATCAGAAAGGACAATACCATTTAGACTCTAAACTTCTGTACTTAAATCACCCCAATAACGAGACATATCTTGGCACATCAAAGTATGGAAAGAATTAGGATAATGTTACTTTCATATTTGTGACACCATAGAATGAATTAGAGTATGGAAGAGGAACATTCTAGCTCAATAGAGCGAACTAGAATATGAAGAAAGAGAAACATTCCTAAATGCCTAGTAGCCTCCTACTTATAAGTGTGGTGTGATACATACCCATAAACAAGACTCAACCCGATGCGATTTTGCAGACACCCTGGGACCATGAAATGTTCTCTGATACCAAGTTTATCACAACCCGAACTAGGGCCTGGCCATGACAGACATCCCAAACTATGAAGGCCCAAAACGCGTTCTCTATCTGGTAATCATGCACAATATTTATATTATA
Organism: Capsicum annuum; assembly: GCF_002878395.1. NCBI lineage: Eukaryota > Viridiplantae > Streptophyta > Magnoliopsida > Solanales > Solanaceae > Capsicum > Capsicum annuum. The sequence continues at coordinate 28,916,625 of NC_061120.1, read as the reverse complement.
AATAAATGCGGAAACATAATCTGCTATGGAAAATGGTAAACTCTGAATTAAACTTAAGCATAGAAACTGTTAATCAAATACAACTAAATAATATCTGACTCAGTCTGCGAAATCTCTATTACGTGAAATCTGACAACCGTCTAAAATTAGGACAAGGGCCCCAATAGACCAAAACTAAAATAAGTGACATAATTTGAGAAGACAGGTCTTCTGGAATAGGGAAGGCTCACCACTGCACAATCTGATTAGTTGTCTGAATTATCTACTACTTATCTGGACCTCTAAAATGAGTCTTAGAACCAAAGAGGTAGGGGTAAAGAGTCAATACAGATCTACTAGTATGTAGAGCACATCAAAAATAATCATTTATTAGTCCACATATATGAGAGCAATTTAAAATAGTTCATAAGTATATCAAATAGTAAGAATTCACATGGACATTTTAAAGACTCTGTAAAAATCATCTCATGTCTGAGAAATCTATGTTACTTCTGCAGTAGGTGGTATACCTTACAACTCTAAAAAATCTATGGGATATATGGAAACTGCCATTAACTCGGTAGCGAAGCCCCCAACCCAAGTATGCCGCAACGTTTGGAGTCTTTGAACCTACTATGCCACACTGCCGTCGCCAACTTATAATAATAATCTACCCGTATCGACAAATATGGTTTCAAGCTAAGAGTTGCTTGAACTCACGCCTTCTTCGGGTAACCACCTAACCCTCTTTAAGCCCCTTTTTAAAATCTATTATAACATGCAATTTCTGAAAATATACTATGAAAACATAATCTATTGTGGCATAAATACATATGGTATCGTCATACCATTGACTTGTAAGTCACATCTCTAAGCCATTATTAGTCTATCATAAATCTCTGTATTCAAAACACAAGTTTTGAGATCATCATTTCAACAATTCAATTCAATGAATCTTTTTTTCTCAAACCTCATGTAAACACATGCAATTCTTTCTCATACACACAAGAACATATTAATAACAAGAAACACCCTCTCAAAAATTCCAAATCATGTTCAAATGCCAGGATATTGCAAAAACATCTTTCCAATCATGAAACCATAATCTTTAATTCAATACAAGAGAGGGAGTTCATAATTTATACTCTCAACAATCTTAAATCTCAAATTCATACATATACATATATATGTAAATCAATTTAGGGGAAAACACCACAAGGCCAAAGTAATAGTAGCATTGAAACTTTTGAAATTCATAATCAATAATATAGTTTTCAAAACCCTCATAAAATACATGTATCAAAACCTTTAAATCATGCTTTAATAATTTCAAGCCCATGTAGTTTTTAGGATAAACCCCACTTACCTCTATTTCAAAGAATAATGAATGATTCTTGAAGCTTATGGATTGAGGATTCCAAATCTCTAATTATCTTCAAAAACTCACGATTGAATCTTGAATTATTTGAGATTCTTATTTGAAACCCTAGAGAGAGTTCTTGATGAATTTTGATAAAAGGGTATGTATTTAGGTGTATTTGGGATTAAATCCCGTGTTTTGATGGGTTTGGGGCCATGGGAAATGTCTAGTTTGACCTTGGAATTTAAAATTCGGGACTAGAACACTGTAAAAGGCTTCAGCGGAATGAATTGGAAATCGCAGTGAGCTATTGGAATTGACAAATGTCGATTAAAGGCTCTTTGCGATGCGGTAGCCAATCAATTGGGAATGTTAACACTAAAAATGCTCTAACTTCTTCACCGAGTGTCCATTTTAGGAGAATTTGGTATCGATGGAAAGCTAATTCGAAGGTATTTCATTTGACATATAGTAGGCCACCCAGTTCATTATATATAAGGACATATGGTCAATTAAAGTTGACTCAAGTTTCAACGCCACTAAAACTCGAACGATAGGAAAGCTTTTAACTTGACATGAGTTAGGGGACCTTTATGATCTCAATTCATGCTCAAATAGGTTACCACACTACATATTTGACTAACATGGAAAATTTGCATAGGATTTATGTCTTTTGGATCACCTATGCTGCATAGAAATGATGGTTTCCATTTAGCCTAAAACACACGAGGCTTTACAGTCACAGCCTTGACAGTCCATCGTCCTGGCCATCGTACTTGGTCCAGGAAAGGGAGTTTTTGCCTTGGTCATATGGTCCTAGTGATGGTCCAGCATAGACTCGATGCTCCATCGGATCATCCATTGCACCTGGGCAGTTCTAACAACTCTCAGTAAAACGGCCATAACTTCTCATCCCGGTTCCAGATTTGGACGAAATTGGTATTGTTGGAAAAATAATTCAATTCTCTACATGACAAAAAGTCAAATTATAAGAAAATTATATATGGTTGAAATACCAATCACTTGGGAAGTCAATTCTAAATATTTTAGGGCCAAAATTACACTTTTCTTGACACGCTCTAAGGCTTAAACTACGAGGGAAATTTGTGGGGCCTTATATAACCCATATTGCAAGCTTTTGTGGTCCATGAACATATAAACATGCATAACATATAGGTAGTGTCTCCAGATTTTCAAAGCAAACACCACAATAACTAATTCCAGATCATGGGTTGGGTAATTCTTTTTATGAGGCTTAAGTTGCCTAGAGGCATAGGCTCTGACCTTACCTCTCTGCATCAAAACAAAACCCAAACAAACTCTTGAGATATCATAATGTACAACAAAAACATTTGTACCATTAGGTAGTGCTAAGACTAGGGCTGAAGTGAGTCGAGTCTTCAACTCCTGAAAAGTCTTCTCACAGGAATTTGACCACTCAAACTTAACCTTCTTCTGAGTCAATCGGGTCATAGGAGATGCAATGGATGAAAACCTCTCAACAAAAACTCTATAACAGACAACTAAACACAAGAAACTCCTAATGCCTAATAGAGAAATAGGTCTAGGCCAGTTTCTTATGGCTTTTGTCTTTTAGGGATCAACTCTAATAGCCTCACCTGAAATAATATGACTGAGGATAGCAACTGACCTTAGCCAAAATTCACATTTGCTAAATTTTGCAAACAACTGGTGATCTTTAAGAGTTTGCAATACAATTCAAAGGTACTATGCATGATCATCCTCACAAAGAGAGTAGATAAGAATATCATCGATAAATACTATAACAAACATGTCCAGATACTATTTGAACACTAGGTTCATCAAGTCCATAAAAGTTGCTGGGGAATTTGTTAGGCCAAAAGACATGACTGGAAACTCAAAATAACCATAGTGAGTCCTAAAGGTTTTCTTTGGAATATCAAATTCCCTTAATTTAAGCTGATGATTGCCATATGTAAGGTCTATCTTCAAGAAACACCTTGGAGTTGGTGAACCAAGTCATCAATTCTAGGAAGAGGATATTTGTTATTGACTGTGATTTTATTCAACTGGCCATAATCAATGCATATACGCAAAGAACCATAACGTTATGGATGAATAGGATGGGAGCACCCCAAGGTGAAACACTAGGTCTTATAAAACCTTGGTCTAAAAGATCTTTGAGTTGCTCTTTCAACTCCTTAAGTTAAGTAGGAGCCATATGATATTGAGGAATAGAAATAGGCTGAGTATCAGGAAGAAGATCAATTCCACATTCTATTTCCTTATCGGGAGGCACCCCTGGCAAATCTTCAGTAAAGACATCAGGAAACTCATAAACTATACTAACTAACTGGACTATTAGAGTCTCAGACTTAGTGTCTTTAACTCAAACTAGATGATAGAAGCACCCTTTAGAAATCTACTTTCTGTCTTTAAGATAGGATATAAAATAACTCTTATGAGACACTGAATTACCTGGTCCCTAAAAAACTGGCTAATCGAGAAACTGAAACTTCACCACTTAAGTGCGACAATATATAAATGCATCACAAGAATAGAGCCAATCCATACCCAGAATAAGATCAAAATTGACCATGTTTAATTCTATCAAATTTGCTAACATGATCTTATGAAGGATAGGTATGGTACACTTTCTATAAATCCTTTTGACAATAAATAATTCACCTACTGGTGTAGAAACTAAGAAAAGATCAAAAAAATTTCAAAACTTATCTCAAAATTGACTACAACTAGAGAGGTTGCATAAGAAAAACTCGACCAAGGGTCCAACAGTACGTAAACATCTAAATAGAAGACACGAAGCATACCAGTGACAATATCTAGTGAGCTCTCCTTCCCCTGGAAGGATATTAAAGTACAAAAATGATTCTGGTACTGAAGGCCACTGGTAGCCTCTGTCTGAGGATGAACATCTCTGATTCCCTGCTTAGCATATAGGCACTCTCTAATTCCATGACCCAACTTGCCACAACTAAAATAAACCTTTTGTCAAGCCAAGAACTCACCAGGATGAGTTCTACCACATTTAGCACATGGAGGATAATTGGTCTTAGCACTCATACTATTTTAGGGCCTCGACATAGAAGACTTACCCCATTGCTCTTGCTTGGTTCTAGGTGTGGGGGTTCTAGCTAAAGATGGCACTGGAAAAGGTGGATGACTCTAAAAGAATAAATAATTCCCTCTATCAAATCTAGTTTGGCCATGCTCAAACAACCCTATTCTATCCTTTTTATTCTATCTCTCTCTTCTCTTCAACTTTTCTACCTTAATCTGCTGGGCATGAGTCATCAACCTAGCAAGATCCATATCTCTAATAAGTATGGTAGTCCTACACTCTTTGACTACCATCCTTATACTCCAGTAATAAACTTACTTATACGAGATCCGGTGTCAGCTATCAACTTGGGAGCATACTTAGATAACTGGTTGAACTTAAGGCAGTACTCCTTAACTGTCATTGAGCCCTTCCTTGGGTTCATGAACTCCTTAACCTTGGCTTCCCACAACTCACACAGAAAGAACCTATCTAGAAAAGTATCTAGAAATACCTGCCAACTCAGGGGAGCTGCAACCTCACCTCTACCTTTCTTCCACATGACAACCCAATCATATGCAACATCTTTCAACCTATAAGAAGCCAATTCTACACCCTCCTCTTAAGTAATATGCATAACTTATGTGATCTTTTTCACATCTTCAAGATACAATAGTGGTTCCTCACCTACTTTTAACCCAAAGAATTTGGGTGGATTCATCATCATAAAGTCACAGAGTCTAGCTATGGCTGAATCATATTCTTGTTAAATTAGCGCTAAGCTTGATTGTTGGACTGAATGTTAGCGGTCACAGATTGGGATAGCGCCTGAAAGGCAGCCCAAAATTCTACATGAGACATATTCTTATTTAGGGGATCAACAGGCTAGTGTGGTTGGTTATTATTTCTACAGGCATTAGCTCTGCTAGGAGGCATATTCTATCATGAAAGAACACAATTTAATAGTAGACAGATATAGCTGTAAGCATGATGGATTAAAAAGGAAAAAAGGATTTTTCCTAAAACATTCCATAGCCTCTTACTCATAGATATGGCGCACTTCACACCCATTATCAAGACACTACATAATATGGCTTGTTGGACTCCTTAGGACTCTTTAAACCTTAGGCTTTGATACCATGTTTGTAATGCCCCAAAGTTTGATCTCGAGATATCACAGGGTGCTCAAAGCTATGAGTAGCCCCAAGCTAACCTGAGCCTGCTACTACGTCTGAACCTTACTTTAAGATAATCTAATCAGGAAATAATACTATATGATACCAAAACTAAAATGAATAAACTATACACATTGTCTAAATAACAAATACAAAAAGTCTGTAAATCAACCAATAGTCCGACAAACCTCTACTACTAAAGAACTAGAGAGCCATTAGGACAGACACCCTACTGACTCGAACTAAACTAAAAAAATAGTTGAATACTATTAAATATGGAAATTTGATGAAATAGGCCCTCAAATCATGAGGACCCACCAACTGTGGGAACATAGATAGATATGCTAAAACTACTCATGCTACTGATATTAAGCACCTGGACCTACATTATAAGATAATATAGAACATAGACATATATGTGGATCAGTACTTTGAGTATGTACTGAGTATATGTGGGTGTAAAGCATAAGTAAAACATCATTGTAGTTGATAAAAAAAAAACAATACATGCTAAACGTGAATGGCTCACATAAGATTGAATGTCTAAAATACTGAAATATGAAATCATGCATAGCAATTCAAAATTTATAAATCTAGTAAGCCATAACGTTTAGTTCTAAAAGATGTACTTAAACATTCTCTTTCAGTCAAACTATCTAAGTGTAGAAAGAGCTCACTTATAAATTTGAAATATGAAACTAATAACTTTCTGTAAGACTTAATCTGAGTAAAAACATGTAAGCCTCTACACTTAGTTTTCTTTTTTGTTATTCTTTTCCTATAGGACATAGAATAATTAGGAGCTTTAGAAATTTCTGAAACTTTGAGACTTAGGGAGTTTCTTCTAACAGACATAAACCATATGAGCTGACATGGAGTCCAATATCTCATCCTCTTATGGAAGAAACCTCACGTTGAGGAGAGGTATCATACTCTTGACAAGGAGTACAACCTTATCTTAAGTGATCACTGGCTTAGCCCACTATGGATGGTTAAAACCTACGGTGGGTAATAGTTATGGGGCATGAGACCTTGGAATCATTCCCAACTCAGTGCTAAATACTAATCCCATACTTGTTGCTCAAAAATTTTAGGAAATCCACCTTAAAATAGCACAAGGGTTCATAATTAAAACCAATTATTTTTTTCTTTGGTTTAAATCATAAACTATAGGAATAACGTGGATTCCTATATTAACTTAGGATCAAAGATCAATTCTTTTTTAAAATTTGAATACTTTCTTATTAAAGCATGCTAATAATATACTCTTCATGAAATGTCAAAACTCATACTTGGGTTTCAAAGCATATGTACTAAAATGTTTAGAATTTCTTAATAAAACCTCATTCGCAACAATCATCTTGTAATCATTCAACAATATCAATTCATATTAAGGAAGTGCAAATCATAATAGAAATCTTCATGTCAAAGCATAATTAAATGAGATAACATGCACTTCAATACTCAAATCACTTGTAAATTCGTACACTCAAAACAAGATGGTTTGGGTGTAAACCCTAACTTCCAAATTATGTAATCTTCAATAAAATTCAAGTTTTTGGGTACAAGGATGAAAGATTTGTCCTTGTTCAAATCCCACATATCTTATTATGCTTGATTTGATGAACAAGCTTGGTTTGAAATGCTATTTGTTCCTTCGAAGGTTGATTCTTGGAATTCTTGGATTGAAAGTGTTGAATCTAGAACTAATTTGGAGAAAGAATGGTGGAATCTTGGAATTCTTGAGATGACGATTGAAGCCTAGGGTTTGTATTTGAGGGATTTTGGGGAAAAGTGAGCCTATTTTGCTCAACATCATCATTAATCATTTGTTTCATGATTTGGGAGATTAAGCAAAAGACTAAACTACCCTTGGAATTTAAAATTCGTAACTAGAATGTCGTTTAAGGCTTAACCATGATGCGGTGCGTGTACCATTGCGATACCTACCGCGATGCAGTAGAATCACGGTGACTTACTGGATATTGACAAATGTTATTTTGGGATTAACCATGATGTAGTACAATCATGATGATCCACTGGAATTTAACAAATGTCGATTTGTCCTCTACCACGACATGGTGGCCTTCGCATCGCTATTCTCACCGCGATGTTGCCCAATTATGGTGAGCTACTAAAATTTGACAATTGGGAAAATGGACCTCTCTGCGATGTGCCAACATCGCAGTGGTCCACTAGAATGTGACAATTATAGAATTGTCCTTCCCTGCAATGCAGTGACTTCTCTGTTAGCAAGCTGTCAATTTAAAAATGCTCTAACTTCTTTATCGAGTGTTGAATTTAGAAAAAATTGGTATTGATGAAATGCTTATTCAATTTCTCACATAAAATGAAAAGTTGAAATCTAGAAAATTCTATGTGAAACAAATATTAATCATTTAGGAAGACAACCCTTAAAATTCTAGGAACAAATTTAAGCTACAAAAGATTCAGGGTATTACAAGGAAATTCAATTTGCTTTTCAACGATATAAAATTTCTCCAAATACGATAAGAGTTAGAGCCATTTTTGTAAGACAGTGTACCACCTGGAACATCAGTGTGTCACGGATCCAAGCCAAATGGAAATTATTACTTTTCCAGTTCTCCATCGCAATATTGGCGCATCTTGCCATAGGCTCAGTTAATAATTGTCAAAATACAGTAAGGCAACGCGATCATGGTGCATCACGCCAAGGTAAAATTTGCACCTAGTGTTGCTCCGTGATTCCACCACGTCTCGCCACCAGCCACATTCTCAATTTCCAGTGACACTGCATGATAGCACCACGTCGCACCAAGGGCCTAGATCAGAATTTTTTAGTTAATTTCTTATTTTAATTTCTAGGGCATTAAATTCTATTTTCCTTACCCCAGTCAGCCTTTAACACAAAATTTTCCCTAAATACCCTATTATATCATTATTCACTCAGTTTTCTCAAGATTTAAAACATGCTCTCTCAAAGAGGCAAAAATCCTAGTTCGAGAAATCAAGTTCAATCCTCAAGAAATCCTCAAATAAACTTTAAGAAAAAATCCTCCAAGTTATGTTAGGTGTTCATAGATGGTTTTATTTCATCCATAAAGTCCACAAATCTATTTTTTAAAACTATAAGATTATTGAATTATGAACTTCTATGTTTTAATTGAATCCATGTTCATGATATTAGTTAGGTTTTAAATCCATGATATAAGTACAAGTTCATGAAATTGAATAGCACATTTGATAAATGTATGATTATCTTGATAAACCCTTGAATTTACAAAGGGATTAATGTGCCTATGATATTAATTGGGTTTAATACATGATTATTGTAAGATTAGTATTTTATGGGGAATTATATGAATTGCATGCTAAACCCATGAAATTGTATGTTTGGGCATTTTAGTTGCCATGTTTATATGTTATCCATGATTATGTGCATGAAGCTGTGCTGCCCAAGTGTTCGATAGAATTTCCATGTGAATAAAGTGATGAAATTATGACATGTTAGTATATGTACAAGTGTATGCCCTATAAGTGTTTGATAAAATGTCTCTATAGATGAAATTTGAACATATATACATTGTTATGCTTTGCAAGATCATGTGATTCTTTACTTTTCATGCTATCGAGTCTTGGGGTTTTTAATACCTAAAAATTTAGTTGTTTACCTAGATCTAGTATTAGTTACAGAATAGTATTTGTCATGTTATGAATAGTGGTACTCTCAATCAGTTACAAAACTCAGTAGAACTGAGTCAGTTATAAAACTCAAAAAAACTTAATAAATTCAGTATCAGTCTAGTCTAGTTTAGTATAATCAGCTCAATTTCTTTTAGTTAGGAGTAAGATTTAGCATCGAGCAAGCATAGGGATGGGGGTTTACCTATTAGTTAGGACTGGGTCCCCAGAAGTAGTCCCTAAGTTCCAGAACTACGTAGCTAGTTTAGGTTATAGTATGTCACCCATTAGATAGGACTAAAATACTCAGGGATTACCCACTAATTTAGGGATGATCTCTGGGGTCACCTAATAGTTAGAACTGGCTCCACAACAGTTGTTAGTACCCATGACATGGTGCTAACACCCTTCTAATTGGGGTTACAGATTGGACCCCAACTTAATTATCTTATCTTGTTTGGGTCATATCAAATAGATGATTACCTCTCACAGTTTTAGTTTTAGTCTTCAGTTTAGATGATTACCTCCCATAGTTTTAGTTTCAGTCTTTAGTTTAGAAATAGTTCAATTTCACAGAATCAGGACTGCCAAACATTGTCAATCAGTACCAGTAAATCATTTATCATTAACTTCAGTTATTAGTTTACAATTATCAAAACTTAGTACTTAGCTTTAGAAAAGCTCAGATACATTATATGTTTATGTATGTCCACAATATTGGATACTCAATGATTTTAGTAGTATTAGTTACTCACGTACTCTTACATTCAGTTACTCTATATTATTTAGTCAGTTACTGTTCATGAATATGAACCCTTTCATTGAGCCTTACCTTATCTAGCATACCAGTACATTCCACATACTGATCACATACTCTTTTTTGCGCTATGATGTCTCATATCATAGGTTTAGATGCTCAGGTACCACACTTAGACAAATCCAGCCAGCAGTCCCAGATTTAGTAGTGAGTCCTAATCTATCTAGTTGGGGGTTTGTTCCATCAACTTCATATTTAAATAGTTCTGTTAGACTCTTTCAGACTAAACTAGTTTAGATAATGTTTAGTTTTTAGATGCTTTTATCAGATGTTATTATTTATTAGTATTTAGATTTTGAACCTTATGGTAATGAAGCCTAATTCTATATTTATTTTAGTATTACTATTCAGTGCTCTCAGCAGATATCAGTCATGGGTAAGCTTGTGGTCCTTCAAGGTCATAAGCACCGTATGGCATCTAGGGTGTACTCTCGGGTTGTTACAGCCTCAATGTTCTCAAACATAAGAAATCCCTTCTGTCCTATTTATGTATGTGTTGATGGGGTATGTCCTACACCTGGAGTTTGCACTCGATCTTAGGTCCTATCCTTGATTGTTCTAGAGTTCTCCTAGTTGATAATAGTTCTTCTTAAGGTAAGGTGACTAATGCAAAATATTTTCAGTTGATTCATACAATTTCTTAATTAGTTGCTGCTCAAGCTAAGCGTTATATATCCGATATTGTGTATGTTAAGGCCACAAGGGTTGGCCAATTCATGAAAATAAATTCTCCTACTTTTACTAGTGTGAAGGTAAAGGATGATCCTCAGGGTTTCTTTGATAAAATGGAGAATATATTCAAGGTAATGTTGGCTACTAATGTGGAAGGTATAAACTATAAAGATTATTATCTCAAGCATATTATGTACTAATGGTATGAGAAGTGGGATAGGGATAGAGGTAATATGAAGGATTTGTCCTTATTGGATGCTTTTTCTAATAGTTTTTTGAATTGTTTCTTTCCACAAGAGTTGATGGAAGCGAAGATGGAGGTCTTATGAATCTAAAGCAAGATGAATATCTATTAAGGAATGTACCATAAACTTTCATCAGCTGCCAAGGTATGCTCCTAATTTAGTGGCAGACGTGAGGGTGAGAATAAGAAAGTTCACTTCTGGGCTATCTTAGGACCTGATCCTTAAAAGTAATCCTACCTTACTAATCAAGGATATAGACATTTTGAGGTTCATTATCCATATACAGTAAGTGGAGGATGAAAAGAGAAAACAAGCAGAATTTAGGAAGAGTCAGGGTAAGAAAAGTAGGTTCTTTGAGCAAAGTGGTGCTCAATGGTAGGGTGGTCGAGATAAAGGTAAATAGCTAAATAAGAAGTGGGGGAGTTTAGGTTCCTTCTCTACAGTTGAATGATAGGCATCTGAAAGATGGTGATAATTTTTTAGCATAGGTTGTTCTATCTCAGGCGAGTAGGCATCAGTTGTATTCTTCATACCCTCCATGCTAGTTTTATGGTCAAATTTATTAGGTCTATTGTGATGAATTTAGGGAGAAGTGTTATATATGTGGCCACCCAGCCATATGCTCAAAAATTATCCGATTGGTAAGGGTGATTTAAGAGCAATCAAAAGATCCGATTGCTTTATCTTTTGCTCCTGCACCTAGTGGTTTTGTTTCTTTGTCTGCTCTTATCTTTGGTACCGGCACAGGCCAAAATAGGTTGTATGCTCTTGCATCTCTGCAGGAATATGAGGCATCACTTAATGTCGTTACTGGCATATTACAACTTTTTTCTTGTGATATGTATTATCTTCTTGATCTAGGGTCCACTCTTTCCTATGTAACCCTATATGTGGCTGTGTGTTTTGGTTTTAATCCTAAAGTTGTTTCAAACCCTTTATCTATTTCTACTCGATAGGTGACTCAGTTATTACTGAAAGAGTCTATAGGGGGTGTGTGGTATCTTAGGTGGTAGGTTTGCTTTGGTCGATTTATTTGAGTTGGATAAGGTAGACTTTGATGTCATTCTTGTAATGGATTAGGCACACTCTTGTTATGTATCCTTGGATTTTTAGACCGATAAGATTGTCTTTAGGTTCCTTGGTGAACCCATTAAAGAGTGGAAAGGTGGTTCCCTAGTTCCTAAGGATAGGTTTATTTATTATCTTAGAGCTCGGAGGTTAATCTCTAAAGGTTGTCTCTATCACTTGGTTTGGCTTAAATATTCTAACTCGGAAGGTCCTTCTCTACATTCAGTTCCAATAGTAAATTAGTTTCTTGAGGTATTTTTGGATGAACTTCTTGGTATTTCTCCAGCTAGGGAAAGAGAGTTTGGTATTAAATTGGCTCTTAACATTCATCCAATATCTATTCCTCCTTATAGAATGACTCTGGCTGAGTTGAGGGAACTCAAGGATCAACTTAAGTATCATCTTGATAAGGAGTTTATTTGTCCTAGTATAGCCCCGTGGAGTGCACCAATGTTGTTCATGAGTAAAAAGGATGGTTCCCTTTAGATGTGCATTGACTATCGACAAATGAATAAAGTGACGATCAAGAACAAGTATCCTCTTCAAAGGATAGATGACTTGTTTGATCAGTTACAAGGTGTCAAGTTCTTTTCTAAGATAAACTTTTAGTCTAGGTATCATCAACCAAAGATTATGGAGGAAGATAGCCCTAAGATGGCTTTTCATACTCAATATGGGCACTTTGAATTCTTGGTGATATCATCTGACCTGACTAATGCCCCGACAATATTTATGGATTTTATGAAAAGGTTTTATAGGCAGTTCTTGGATTTTTTTGTCATTGTTTTCATTAATGACATCTTGGTGTATTCTAAAAATGAGGTGGATCATGCCAATCACCATCGTGTTGTGTTGCAGACCTTGAAGTAACAATAGTTATATGCCAAGTTCTCCAAGTGTGAATTTGGGTTAAATGTTGTAACTTTCCTGGGTTATATAATTTCTAGTTAGAGGATCATGGTGGATCCATAAAAGGTGGCAGTAGTTAAAAGGTATCCTAGACCCATAGCTTCAATCAACATTCAGAGCATTTTGGATTTGGATAGGTATTATAGGCGGTTTGTGGAAAACTTTTCTTCGATAGCGGCTTCTTTGACTAAGTTAACTCAGAAAAAGGTCAAGTTTTCTCGGTCAAAAGTATGTGAAGGGATTTTTGAAAAGCTTAAGGACAAGCTAACTTTGGCTCTAGTTTTGACATCGCCTGAAGGTAATGATGGGTTTTTGGTTTATTGCGATGCATCTAGAGTAGGGCTTGGTTATGTCTTGATGTACCATAGAAAGTTGATTGCTTATGATTCTAGGTAGTTAATGGTGTATGAGAGGAATTATCCTACTCATAATTTGGAGCTTTTGGTGCTAGTTTTTGCTTTGAAAACATGGTGGCATTATTTTTATGAAGTGCACATAGACATCTTTTTTTATAAGAGTCTATAGTATATCTTCACTCAGAAGGAGCTAAATCTCAGGATGAGCAGATAGGTTGATCTTCTCAAGGACTATGATATGAGTTTTCACAATCATCCAGGTAAGGCTAATATTATTGATGATGCTCTTAGCAGGTTATTCATGGGGAGTTTAACTTATGTATATAAAGAGAAGCAGGAATTGGTGAAGGATATTCACGGCTTACCTAATCTTAAAGTTTGTCTCTTAGACTCTGAAGATGGTGGTATGATGGTATAGAAAGTGGTTCGGTCGTCTCATGGTATAGAGATTAAGAAAAAACAAGTCCTAGATCCTATCTTAATAAAAATTAATAGCAACGTTGGTAGGCAAATGATAATGGGGTTTGAGATCAATAATGATGGTACTTTACGGTACAAAGGAAGCTTGTGCAATGCTGATGTCAATGTGTTGTGGAAACGGATCTTGGTTGAGGAGCATGAATCATGCTATGTTGTACATCCCGACTCAATGAAAATGTATCATGATCTCAAGGAGATATATTAGTGGAATGGTATAAATGGGATGCGGCTTATTTTGTATCTAAATACATTATGTGTCAACAAGTTATGGTTGAGCACACGAGGCCTGGTGGGTTTTATCAAGAAAATGATTTTCCTAAATGGAAATAGGAGGTAATCAATATGGATTTTTTTACTGGTCTTCCTTCGTCTTAGAACCATTTCGATTTAGTTTGGGTCATTATGAATAGCATGATGAAGTCTGCTCACTTTTTGCCAGTGAGGACTAAATTGTTGCGGAGCATTATGCAAAGATGTATCTTCAAGAGGTTGTAAAGATGTATGGGGTACCTATTTCGAATATCTTTGATTGTGGTATGTAGTTTTCATCTTATTTTTGAGTGATCTTTTTATAAGGGGTTAGGTAACAAGGTTATTCTGAGTACTACTTTTCATCCACAGTCAGATAGTCAAGTAGAGTGGATAATTAAGGCATAATAGGATATGCTTCAAGCATGTGTGATTGATTATGGTTACAATTGGGTTGAGCATATACCTTTTGTAGAGTTTGCTTACAATAATAGTTTTCATTCTAGATTTGGTATGGCCTCTTTTGAGAAATTGTATGGTAGGAGGTGTAGATCTCCTATTGGTTGGTTCGAGCTTGGTGAGGCAGAAATGTTCAATCTTGATTTGGTTTATTGGGCTATGGAAAAGGTGAATATGAGTCGGGATAGGCTTAAGGCAGCCCAAAGTTTCCAAAAGTCCGATGCAGATGTAAGGCGTTGATATTTGGAGTTTGAGGTTGGGGATACGATGTTCCTAAACGTCTCTCCCATAAAAGGAGTAATGCAATTTTGTTAGAAGAGGAAAATCGGTCCCTTATATATTTATCCTTATGTGTTTCTTCGAAAGGTTGGTATTGTGGCTTATGAATTTTAGTTGCCTTCTAGTTTGAGCTCCGTTCATCATGTATTTCATGTTTTTATGTTAAGGAAGTGGATTAGTGATCCTTCTTTGATTGTTCCTTTAGAGAGGTTGGATATCTCTAACTCTTTTTCTTATGAAGAGGTCTCGATTGAGATCTTAGATAGGAAGGTTTATCGGTTGTGAACCAAGGATGTGTCTTCAGGTAAGGTTTTATGGTAGAACCATAAGATGGAAGAAGTTACTTGGGAAGAAGAGGAGGATATGAAGTTCAAGTATCCGCATCTATTTTCTGTTCCTGGGATTCATGCAGAAGATATGTTCTTCAACATACTTTTGTTTTGAAACTTTATAAAAGGAAAGATTAATATCTTTCCATTTGTGTTTCCTAACTTGGTTAAGGGTTATACTGATATTTTAAAATATAAATGAATTATGCTCGTGGTTACCCTACCTTATCCATTATTTGGGGATGAATGTTTCTAGTGTTGGAGACTAAAATAGCCTGGGTTCCTGGATTTCTGGTCTCTAGATAGGATACAACTAGGGAAAGGGACTCATACATTGGGATATGAATGGTATAACTTAGTCGTATGCTGACCAGTGTTTGTTGGTGGGTTGGATTTTATTTTTGGAATTGGTACGACTTAGGTTGTACGAGTCATATCAGTGGATACGGTTATCTTAGGCTTGGCAACTTAAATTTGATCTGAGTACGAGTGGCACACCAAGAGCCATAATTCGGGTTACGAGTCATACCATGGACTCATATGGTGGTCAGTGTTCAATCCTCTTGGGATTCTATTCTGCCAAGGGTATGGATCATAGGTACTAGTCATATACTTTAATACATGGTTTAGGATAAGTTATACCTTGGAAAGTGTTAGGTCCAAGGGAGATGTCCTTGGGTATAAGGAGTGGGTACCACTCATATTTGAGGGTACGGTTGGTATGGATAGTCGTACCCACTTCACGAGAGTTTAGGGAGTTTAAGTGAGGGAATTTGGACATTTCCTCACTTAACCTAATAAGACACCATGACTTATATTGCTATTGGGAGGTTATTTTCCCTATTATTCGATTCAGTAATACTTAGAAACTTCTCTTAAACACTCTACAATGCTCTCTAAGTCTTTTGGGTAAAGGAAGGCTAGGGTTTCATCTTAAGGATTTATTTGGTGCTCTTATTGGAGGTTTCTCTCCATCATCTTCTTGGTTTAAGGCATATTCTCTTCCCTTATTGTTAGTTCCAACTAAAGGCACGGTTTTATACAATGTTTTCATGGTTTGACTATTGCATGGTTTTGGGTTTTCAAATATGATTTGGGGGTTTTGGTAATAAATGCTTGGTTATGGTTTTCCTATGCTTTAATTAGGCTTTAATGGTATTTTTGTATAATTGGATTGTATGTGAATGGTTATTGGTAATGGATTTAGGTTTTGGAAATACTATGCCCCCAACGTTTTTGATAAAATACCTATAACAATGCTTTCATTATAATATTGGGTTTCCAATCGAACTTATGCATGGTTTAAACTTGGTAATGGACCCTAAATTATATGAATAGTTTAAATTATTTGGCTTAATAAACATACTTGTGGGGTACAAGGGAATCCCCTAAGTTAATATGGTAATAAATTTTTGTGAGGTACATGGGAATCCCCCAAGTTAATTGGATAACATAGTGTCTGGGTACATAGGAATCCGTTGACCACTAAAAGGTTTGGCTAAGGACAATACTTGCAAGTTATTGTCGGTATGACGATACCACTACTAATCGCCTTGGTTAATAATAATGGTTTAGTTTGTTGGAAATGCTTTAGATTGGGCAATAATGGCAGGGTGTGATATCTAACCTTGAAGGTGGGACTTCAATGAATGAACACTAGAAACTTATATTTCTCAACATGAGGGGTAGGGAATAGCGACCCTTTTATGATACTATGAGGTATGAGGGATCCTCTAAGTACACTGTACATATGTATCATGGTGAGTGAAGGGTAAATAGGAATCTCGAAAGGATCTATTTCATGGACGCTATTTCATACTTTGATTATACTTTGGATATTGGTTTTGGCAATTTTTAGGGTCATGTCCCAATTGAATTTTTGTATTCTTTTGGTTAGACGATTTGGTGGAACTACTATGGGTTGGTATGGGAAGGATCAGTATTGGTTTCATCCTTTGTATTGTCATTGGTATTAGGGCTGATACCATAGGGATAAATTCCTCACTATTTCATCATATTTCATTTTGGGATTATGTATATAATTATTATGGAACTTATTCTGGTCTTGTTCATCTATTGGTTAAGTTCAGCCAGTTGGACTCGGTTAGTTCGATCTCGATAATAGACCTTTCCTAGAGTCTGTAATTTGGATAGTTACTCTATCTTATTATATACTAAAAATTCAACCAACTCAGGGCAGGCAGCTAGAGTTTGGGTTGGGTAATAGGGGTGGTCTCCGGTCCTGGTCTGACTTGAGATGCCCATTACGATAAGGCCTTGGGTCAAGTCGGGTCAGTTGCAGATTAAAGACAAGAATTTTAACTTCTGGCAGATGCAATCAGAATCTATATATGAGGCTTGGTTCAGGTTCAAGAAGAAGCTGAGTATATTTCCTGACCATCCAATTTTAGGTATAAGCTTACTCGAGATATTTTTACAGAGCCCCAACCATCAGTTCTAGAGCCCTAGAAGATACAATCTCTAGAGTAGCTTTTACGAGACTACGTTGGGAGGTATCTTTACAAATGCTAGATCAGATCTCGCTTACTAACCGAGGGTGCCAAACTCAAGAGGCTGAGGGGGGATCTAGCACATAAGCTATTGGTGCCTCTTGTGACCAAAAGGTAGCTGATGATTTAGTGGCACAAGAAATTGCATTGCTAAGAATAGATCTTAGGTTACTAGCAAAGAAGTTTGTTGCAACAAGTTCTAAGAAAGTGAAAGTAGTAGGAACACAGGGTTCAACTTCCAAAGCTTATGAGTTAGAATTAGAGGAGGAAGCAAACAATATGGATCGTCAGTTGTCAGATTTCTGAGCCCAAGGGAAAGAAAACCAAGGTCGGAATTAGTATGATAGATGCAGAGACCATAGTAGGGAGCTAAATGGTGATTGTTGAAAGAAGCATGAGTACATAGAGAATGGATATAGATATGCTCCTCCTGGCGGACGAGTAACAAAATCAAGAATAGAAGAGATGCCTACTAAGCTGGTATAGGGTAAAGAAAATTAGGAGAACAACCTTAAGTAGATTTAGGCTGACATTTCAGGGTTGACTCAGAAGGTAAAATCTAATCCTACTACTATTAATAAATTGGAACAACAATTTGGGCAGATGTCAACAACATAGAATCAGAGGCATCCAGGTACCCTTCCAAGCGACATTGTGCAAAATACAAAAATAATGGTCATGTTCCTGCTATTGTAACAATTTTAGGTATAACTATTGCAAATCCCTCATTACCTATTGCATAAGAACCATGGAATGATGAAGTTGTTGTTGTTGAGACACCTACTATAGAGTCATAATAGGCAACTAATGGTAACGGTAGAATTGGTGAGGACAAAGGAAAGGATTCAATCATTGAGATGGAAATAAGACAAATTCTAAGACCACCCCCAACTTTTCCTCAAATATTAGAGTAGAAAATACAGGAAGGAAAGTTTAAGCTATTCATTAAGATGTTTAAAGAGTTGAGCTTGAACATACCTCTTCTTGAGGCATTGGATCAGATGCTTCGATATGTCGGGTTTATGACACTATCGGTTATGAATAAAAAAGGGGCTATGATTGAGGATATTGATAGGTTGTACCACTGTAGTCCAGTCACGACTGGCTCTCTAGCTTAGAAAAAGGATAATCTCAGAGCATTCACTATACCATGCTCTATTGGGTCATCCAGTTTTCCAAAGCCTTATGTGACTTAGGAGCCAACATAAATTTGATGCTACTGGCTGTATTAAGCAATTGGGCTTGATACCTCTTGAACCGACTACAATGCGAATGTTGATGGCTGAATCCACTGTAACAAAACCTGTGGGAATTTCTTTTGATATGTTTATTAGAGTATATAAGTTCATCTTTCCGAATGACTTTGTCATTCTGGACTATTAAGTTGACACTGAGATTCCCATCCTATTAGGTAAACCATTTTTGGCCACAAGTAGAGCGATGGTTGAAATGGAAAATAGAGAACTGAAGTTCAGAGCCAACAACAATGAGGCCACACTTAACATTTGAAAAAAATGAAGCAGCCGACCCATATGAGGGTGATGTCATTTATAGACTATATTGATGACCAAGAGGGTATTCATATGGGTATCTTGATGAATTCTGAGTAATCAAGGCACCCACATCGTGCTATAAAGTTAAATCAAGAGATTTATGGGAGAAAACCCATGGGATTGTTAGTGAAGTCTAAGTAACCAGCACAACCATGTCGTGCCATGATGTTAAATCAAGTACAAAGTGAGAGGCAACCCATTAGTTTTAGTGTTCACTTTTGTTTTTATTTTGTAGGTTTCTAGATTATTGAATTACTCGGAATATGTTTAGATTGCTAAATCAATAACTTTCTAGGTATGAATACTTTGTGTCTAATCCATCAAGGTCACAAGTCTCACCCGGGTCAGGTAATATTGAGAGATAATTGAAGAAAAAATGAAATTTTGAGGATAGTAATAGCAACATCTGGACTTTGACATATAATATTACTTTTGGAACCATAAATTCAAATTACGGAACCATAAGTATCTGGGAAAGCATTAAATCACAAAGTCCAGGAAGTATGATTTTAGGCCAAAAAATTAGCCCACATGCGCCCAGCATATACTGACTGCATGTGGGACATGCGCCCACTGGCAGGCCATATGTGGCTACTACAATTCCAATGCGTATGAGCCTAAATTTAAATTAAATATTTGGGCCCACCAATGGTTATTTAAGACCTAAGTCATCTCCCTCACTATATAAACATATTTTTCTTTATTCTAACACATTCAAATCCTCAAAATCTCATTTTTCACTTTTAATCGAAACTCCCCTCTTACAGCATAAACTAATCCCAAAAATAGAAAAGGGCTAAATTGAAACTTATTTAGGCTAGCAACTTGTCCTACCACACTAAATACTAGTTAAGTCTTGGTTTTCCTGTATTTATTCATACTTCACTTTTGGATTCTCAAAGAAAAGGTAACTTTCTCGGCTCCTAATATTATGTTTTGATTTAAATAGGTAGCAAGTAAATTGATATGTGTATGTCCATCTAAAATATATAGAAATAAGCATGCTTGTATTTAGGATCCTTGAAGTAGTCTAAAATTTTGGTGTAAGGCTTTGTTTTTTATAAATTTGTAAGGTTAGACCCTAAATGAAAGTTGAACTTGAAGAAGAAGAGGAATACCAAAGGATGGGCATCATGTTAGATTGCATTAAAAATCATGATTGTTGATATATGTGTGCACATTGGACTTATTGGGATTGCAAATAAGTTATAAGGGTGTGAAAATTGAGGAAAAATTCAAACTTGTCAAATTTTGAGTTTTCTTCAACTTTTGCTATCCCTCATTTTTTCAAAAACTAACGACTAATTTTTCAAGTACACATGGAACCAAAAGTGGCTAAGAAGAAAGTTGATACATCAAGGAGATGAGATAAGCCCCCAAGGCTAGTGGCTCGGGGAAGTACCTTATTGCACGGATTAGAGAAGTTATGGTCGGGGCTACATGAAGAGTGACCAGAGGCCAAGTGTGCCAAATGGATAAGACTATTATTTTGGGAACTTTGGGACATTTGTTGTCTGAGAACTTATAGTAGGCCAAAAGTCTATCTTTTACCCAACCTAGATCTCGGACAGAGGCTATTCAAGATTTCTAGGTAGCTCTAGCTAGACAGAGGATGAAGTCCACCTGGAGATCGCCTGCGCACTTTCCTCCACTGAGTGATGGCGATAATAAGGCTAAGCTAGATTCTGAGCCAACTTCACAGGGTGTACCTCAAGACCCCTTGTCTGAGGAAGGGTCCTAAAAATTCATCAGAGGTTGAAGATCAAGAAGAGTTATCAGTGTTACACCAGTTTGAGTAGTGTACCACACAACCATTAGGTGTACCCCATTCTGAAGAAGGTACAGAGCATGTTTCCCATAAGGTGTCCATTACAGATTAGGAGGCACCAACATAGTTGTGACAGAGTTTCGTCGCCCTCACATATACCTCAGAGACACTTCTTCATGAGGATAACCCGAGTTGGTGTGTTGAGGGAATATAAATGATATATAATATAGATAGTAGTATCTCAAAGACCAGCAGGCATTAAAGGCTTATTTTTTAGGAGTACGAGATTGATCTATCTAGGCTAAGTAGAGTACCATAGTTGCAAGTTTATTTTAATCACTATCAGTAGGAGTGGATAACTAGACTTCTTACCTTTTATAGCCCAACTTTGGTACAAGAGTTTTATTCATCCTATAGTTCTATAGTAGCTCTTTTGATGCATAAATTTTTAGGTCTGATAAGACATACAAAACAGTCACTACTTGGGAAGTACCTATGAGAGGGGTTAGGGTTGACATTTAAGTAGCGACTATCTGTCAGCCTATCTTTGGCCCAGATTATATCACTCTTGCATCCATAGCAGATTATGTCACTCCTGCATCCATAGCAGATTATGTCTACTGACTGGGAGTCACACACGACAGTCATATCATAAGGGATAAAAACTACAGACATTAGAAAGTTGAGATTACTTGATGGATAGCCGGCTATATTTCAACCTTAGGTGATGAGACCTTATTGATCAAGCGGCTGTGATAATAAAGGCCTCATTAACATTTTTTTCTAAGTTATTATGGTTTCTCATTATATATAAATTGTTCCCGACTGCCTCAGATAATGTACTAACTTGAGAGGGAGCCGCCTTGATTTCTACTATGATGGATGTTTATGATATTGACTTTGGAGCCATCCTTTTGCATGATATTCATGCTAATGCCTTTGGAAAGTTGACAATTTTTCCATTCCCATGCCTTATTCAAAGATTGTATGATAAGGCATATGTATCAGAGATATTGGGAGTTGATGAGAGAGTACTTATTATAGCCACTTCATAGATGAAGACTATGAAGGATCTGACACGCTCGACCCTTCCCATGACATAATATGCATGGAGGTGAAGTGGTATCTAGTGTTTATCTTGAGATAGTGGAGCATAGAAAAGCTTAAGATTTGAGTACTCAGGGTTAGGGGACACCAACCACTTCTTCATCAACCCCGACTTGTAATTCATAAATAGTGGGTTCTTCTTCATTGGCCCCTCACCCATCCATTACAATTGTTTTTATAGGTATGAATTTTATATCTCGTGAGTTCTTGTAGAGCTTAGTGGATAATCAGAGAGTTATTGATGATCATTTACGTGCTATTGAGACCAAGATGGATACTCTTTATAGGTAGATCTGGCCGTGGGTCTAGACTAGACTAGAGACAGCACAGGCCACATGGGATGCCACACTTAGTATTTCTATGTCAGAGTTACGTGCTAATCTATATGCACTTATCGATGCTTTTAAAAGACGTAATTGTAGCCTGGTTTGTAAAGATTGGCCTGCCAGACATAGGTCATATTAGAAAGGAAGTGGATACATTGTGAACAAAGGTATGCTTGCTCACAGAGATTCAAATGATGGCCACTACTCCATCCATTCCCTCAGTGGTTCTGATATCACCTCCACACGAGCCCAGATATTTTAATTTATTTAAAAAGAATGATGAGAAAGTCCCAGTAGTTTGTACCAAGTGAGGACACGTGGGATATTTGTGGGATCCCAATATGCAGTATAACCAAGTTTTTAAATATTTAAGATATCATTTAATAGATTCTGCAGTATTTGTAAGGCAGATATATATAGAGATAGCAGTGGGTGCATCTTTTAGTAGTGCACCACCATAACCACTACTTTTGTTAGTAGATATACCCTCATTTATGAATTCTCATGGCATGGACAATTTATGCATCCTAGGTATGTCCTATTCCCTTTTTTTCATATTATTTTAGTGCATTGGCGTTAATGCGTAGTTTTTATTTGGGTGGGGTATAACATAGACGTCATGATTTTTTTTGCTATGCATTTTTTTTCTGTCAGCCGTGGTATAGTTGTATAATCTGCATGTCTAGGATAAAATTTGTATCATATAGTGTTTTATTTTGTATTGTGTGGTGTTTTGTGTAATTAAGAGATTATTAAGCATTTAGGGCAATTGTCATATTTTATTTTTAAGAAAAATGATACCCCTCCAAATTTTTTGAACTGTGTAAATATGTATATGTGTGAACATTGTGGACCTTCTTATGGAATTAGGATTAGGCACATGATAATCACTTGCTAACAATTGCATGAACCAGATAGGTAGTTTCTTGTAATATTGACTCTGTCCCATGTGTGTGTGAGATGTTACTTAGTCCCCTTTGTGTGTTGGATTCCAAACTTGACCGATTAGTCTTGCCTAAATTATAGGATAGTCCCTTTGTTATGAAAGTATGACATGCGTACTTGATTTTAGTCTATTTTTAGACTAAATGACCTTCCTTATGTCAAATAGTATCCCTTGATCCCTATTTGAGCCTTATAGCCCATGTTTCTTATTTCACCTTTTACCTTTTCATTTGTGTTGCAATAACCTATTTTGGCCCATTCTCCTTCGATATTCTACACCTCAACTAAGGCAAATTACCTAAGTTTTTTGGCTTAAAGTGGGTATGTATAAGGAATAATAAGAGAAAAAGTTAGTAGGACAGGGTGTGGTAAAAAAAGAAGAAAAAATTATGAAAAAAGTGAAAAAAGGAATAAAGACCACACCCAACCTAAATGTGCATAAAAGAATAAAAAGGAGAAAAAAGGGTGGAACAAAAGAAAATTGGTTAAAGTGTGGACCCCAAAGTTAGTGTATTATGAAGGAGGCTTTTTCACTTGATATATCCATATGTACCATACCATCCCCCCAAGCCTACATTTCAATAGAAAATTCCTATAGTGATCCTAACCTGACTGTCTGAATGCTAAGGTAAAGAAAATTAGAGCAAGCCTATGGTATTTGATGTACATTGTTGGAACTTCTCTTCATAGACTAAGTGTCTCTTGACTGTCCTACATTGACATGCATTATTTCATTTTAGTGAGTGGGACTTCTTTGATGTGAGGGAACATGAGTCATATGTCTAGCTGCTTATGTGTTTAGGTAGTGTAACTTGTACATATTCATGGTTTTATATTGCTAATGTGAGCATACCTTGGCCCCATTCTATCACATTGTTGTGCTTTATGTTTATAGACAATTGATTTTTAAAGATTGAAATAGGATAAGGTATTGTGGTTTAAGCTTAAAGTGTTGATTGACTGCCTTGGATAGGATAGATTTTCCTTGTTAAACAATATTTTTATTTTGTTTTTGATTGCATTTCCTGAGGACATGCAAACGTTCTAAGGGGAAGGTATCGATGTGCTATAGAAATATAGCACTTTCGACATTTAGAATTTTGAAAATATTCTAGTTTCTTAGTTTGTTTTGTTAGATGTGAAGTGTTTTGGGTATGATTTGCATGAAACTAGGTTTTGGAGGTGAAGTTCATGAAAAAGGTGAAAATGGAGTTTTTTGCTACTTAATCATTTTTTAGGTATTTTTGACACTTTTTGGATGTACGTGATCAAAGTTTTTGTTGAAACTTTAAGTTTGGAAGCTTGGTTACGAGATTTGGAAGGCCTGACACTTACCTATGTCTACATATGGACTACATGTAGTACATGTGTTCTATAAGTGACTAAGGTAAGTACCAGAAATTAAGACCCAGAGATTGAAAGTGTAAAACCACATAAGATCCTAGCTCAATTCATGTCTCAGTTGCATGTGTAAGGGGTCTAAGACTTGGAATTTAACTTAGTGTTGAGAACTTCAAAATAGATCTCCTTCTAGATGCCCATCCTATATCTATTCCACCATATATAATGGTTCCATCTAAGCTTAAGAAGTTGAAAGGGTAGTTAAAAGATCTCTTAAATAAGGGTTTCATCAGGGCCAGTGTTTCCCCATGGGGCGCTCTAGTCTTGTTCGTGCATAAGAAAGATGGTTATCTCAGAATGTGCATCAATTACTGTTAGTTGAACAAAGACACCATCAAGAATAAGTATTCACTCCCCAGAATTGATGACTTGTTCGACCAACATCAGGGTGCCAGTTATTTCTCTAAGATAGCCCTCAGATCTGACTATCATCAACTTAGAGCTAGAGAATGTGACATTTTGAAGACAGCTTTTAGGACTCGGTATGGTCACTTCCAATTCTTATTAATGTCTTTTATACTAATAAATGCCCATGTAGCTTTCATAGATTTGATGAATAAGGTGTTTAAGCAGTACTTGGATATGTTCATCATAGTTTTCATAGATGATACCCTCGTCTATTCCCATATTGAGAATGATCATACAAACCATCTGAGAATTATGTTGCAGACCCTTAGAGCTCATCAGTTGTTCGTCAAATTCAGTAAGTGCAAATTTTGTCTAAGATCAGTAGCTTTCCTTATCCATATTGTGTCTAGTGATGGCATTAGAGTTGCCCCAGACCTATCTCTCCATCGAATATTAGGAGTTTCTTGAGTTTGGCTGGCTATTATGGGAAGTTTGTTGAAGGATTTTCTTCTATTACATCCCCCATGCCTTGATTGACTAAAAAAATTTAAATTTCAGCTATCAGATTCTAGCGAGAAGATTTTTCATGAGTTAAACACTCGACTCACTTCCATTCCAATATTGACCTTAATTGATTTTTAAGATGGATTTGTAGTTATTGTGATGCTTCCAGAGTTGGTATTGGTTGTGTATTGATGCAGAGAGATAAGGTCATAGCCTATGCCTCTAAACAACGTAAATACCATGAGAAGAATTATACTACCCATGATCTTGAGTTGGAAAATATATTTTTTTCTTTGAAAATTTGGAGACATTATATTTATAGGGTTATGTTGGTGTGTTCATTTACCACAAGAGTTTGCAGTACGTGTTCACATAGAAAGATCTAAATCTTCATCAAAGATCTAAAAGATTATGATATAAGTGTGTTGTATCATCCAGGAAAGGCCAATGTGGTGAAAAATTCCATTAGAAAATTGTCAATAGGAAGTGTTGCTCTTGCTAATGAGGGTAAGAATAAGTTAGTCAGTAAGGTTCATCAGCTTGCTAGATTAGGCTTCGGTTGGTTGATTTGGCTAAAGGTAGTGTATGCGTTCAAAACGATTCAGAATCTTCCTTGGTTGCTAAAGTGAAAGAAAAGAAAGATAGAGGCCCTAGGTTGGTTAATTTGAAGTAGGCGGTTAGAAATTAGAAAGTAGAGGTTTTCTTCCAAGGGGGAGATAGTTTGCTTTGTTGTCAGGGTAGATTATGTG
The DNA here is from genome assembly GCF_002878395.1 of Capsicum annuum. Lineage (NCBI taxonomy): Eukaryota > Viridiplantae > Streptophyta > Magnoliopsida > Solanales > Solanaceae > Capsicum > Capsicum annuum. Next base: position 28,890,331 of record NC_061120.1, on the reverse strand, counting down.
TTCTTTGTTTTGATGATTTGAGATAGCAAATACTTGCAGAAGTGCATGGTGTACGATACTCTATCAATCCAGGAGCCACTAAGATGTACCGTGACTTGCAAGAAATCTTTTAGTGAAGTGGTATGTAGAATAATATTGCAAAGTTTATGGCTAGGAGGATGCATTATCAGTATATCAAGGTCGAGTACTAAAGGCCTAGTTGTTTATTGTAGGAGTTCAGTATTCCCACATCGAAGTGGGAAGTGGTGAACATGGATTTTATGATAGGGTTTCCATGTATGCATCGCCAGTATGAGTCGATATGAGTCATTTTAGATATAATGACCAAATCAAATCATATTTTGCCTATTCATACTTCGTTCTCAGCTGACGATTATCCCAGCCTTTACATTATGGAGTTGGTTAATTTGTACGATATTTTGTTGTCGATTATTTTAGAAAGAGGTACTCAGTTTACCTTTCACTTTTGGAAGGCTTTTTAGAAGGGTCTTGGTACCCAAGTTCATCTCAGTATAGCTTTTCATCCTCAGATAAATGGTCAGGCAGATAGAACCATTCAGACCTTAGAGGACATGTTGAGGGCATGTGTTAACTACTTTAAAGGTTGTTGGTATGACCACTTACCTTATATTGAGTTTGCTTATAACAATAGTCATGACTCCAATATTTAGATGACTATATTTGAGGCTCTTTATTGAAGAAGATGTAGATCACTTATTGGTTGGTTTGAGGCCGGTGAACCTGGTTTGATAGGGTAAGATGTAGTGTTTGATGCAATAGATAAAGTTCAATTGATACGAGAGAGGATGAAGACAAACCAAAGCCATCAGAAATATTATGCAGACGTAAGAAAAAAAGGATCTTGAGTTTGAGGTTGGTGATTTGGTCTATTTGAAGATTTCACCTACGAAGGGGGTGAATAAATTTGGCAAGAAGGGAAAATTCAGCCCCCATTCTATTGACCCATATAGGATCTTGAGCCATTTTGGGAAGGTAGCTTATGATCTAGAGTTACCTACAAATTTGGTGTCAGTACATCCGGTATTTCATGTTTCTTTGATAATGAAATGTATTGGGGATCCAACTATAATTATTCCTTTAGAAGATATGGATGCTAAAGATATCCTTTCCTACAAAGATGTTCCAACTGAGATCCTTGATCGTTAAATCCGTAGACTGAGGAATAAAGAAGTTCCCTTGGTTAAAGTTCTTTGGTGGAATTAGTCTGCTGAGGGAGCCACTTGGAAGCAGTAGCAGTTATGAGAACCAAGTACCCATAGTTTTTCTCCAAAAACTCAGATTCAGCATCAAGTAACAATTTTCCTCATATTGATTATTTTCAGTTCCCTAGTTTCAGATATGTATCAATCCTAATGTCATTTTATGTACTCATGAAACCAGTTCAGTTCATGTATCATATTTCAGACTGAGTTATACAATCATGTTTCCCGTCATATATATTTAGTATTTGATCTTAGTTTCCTCATTTATCTCAGTCTAACCAGTCTTATTCAAGGACAAATGTTCCCAAAGGGGAGATATTATAATACCCCATAAGATCCTAGCTCAATTCAGCTCTCTGTTACATGTTTAAGGGATGTAAGACTTGGAAATTTCAATAAGCGTTGAGGACCTAGTCATTTTCAAGACCACTAAACTTTGATGATTTTATTTTTAATCTTCCCAACCTAGAGACATCGATTTTTGAACTAATTTATGATCAAGGTTGGTAAAAGTATATCTCGACTGAGTTTTGCAATTTTTGAATGAGCGTAGAAGTGTGGTAGGAAAACCAAAATAGTAGCACCACCGAGATAAGCGGGCGCCACCCCCTTCAATTAGCTAGGGTAAGGAGGGCGTCGCCCCCTTCCAGTCCTCCACTCTAAGGTAGGGGCCACCTGGCCTAGATTGCCGCAATAGAGACTGCCTCACCTCCTCCCTATTCTATCCAAATTTGTTATTGACATTATAAGGGTATTTGGGTCATATCCGTTCACCATACTCGTCCATAACACGAATTTGGGACTTCCAAGGAGCATTTTACCCTTTTATTAACAAATGCCCTCAAGAAAAAACCTTTTTCATCCAATGAACAAAACAAAAATCCTTCACAAGAAATCAAGGAACTCAAGCTTAAAGTTTAAGAAACTCTCAAGGAATCATTAAAAATTCATCTAGTGAGGTATGTACGATGTTCATCCATGGGTCCCTTTCACCCATGGGGCCTAAAATCCACTATTAGCTTAATTTATGAGTTTATACATGTACTTGATGAAATAATTCCATAAATCTCTTGTTAATTCCATTTTAAGTAATGGTTACAAGTGTTTTTAAGTAGACAGAGTCATATCATTCTTCAAGTGTTTCAATTAACATGTCATGATACATTGATTTTAGAATTAATCCTCACGTTATGAATTTACCCATGTAATCATGTTGTTTTCCTCATATTTAAAGAATTCCCAATTACAAGTTTATGATTATTATATGTTTGATGAAATGCCCATGTTTTTGTCCTTTGAACTATGATTTCATACTATAGTAATTCAGGTGTTCATATCGTATTTTATAATCATTCAGTGTTGGTGGGTTGTGAACACCAGACACCTAGTTGTTTTACATGATTTCAGTATCTAAGAAATGATTTCAGTTAAACCATGAGTATTATAATTTTGTCAGTTGTTATGATCATAACGAGCACTATAAGAAATAAAGTTCAGTTGAATTTATTCTAGTCCAATACCAATGTCATTTAGTTAGAAGTAGGATTTAGCACCGAGTGAACCTAGGGATGGGCTTACCCGCCAGTTAGGACTTGGTCCTTAGGTGCAGTCCCTAAGTTCCAGAACTACATAGCCACCATAAGATTATGAGATGTCACCCACCAGTATAGGACTAACATTTTCTTAGGGGTCACCTGCCAGTTTAGGACTGACTACCTAGTCATTTGGGACATCAGATTAGTAGATCCACACAGTCAGTATTAGTACTCGTGGCACGGTTGTGATAGCCTTCCGACTAGGTTATAGGTTAGACGTTGATTAGCTTAGATAGAGGCATGTTAGTTAGATGAAAACTCCCTAAGTCTTAATACAGTGCTCAGTTTATTCCTATACAGGTTTTCTTGACAAAGTGTACAAAACCTCAGCTATTAAATTATGCAAATTCCAGTTATGTAGTTTACAGATTATTTTAGAAACATATTTATACTTGGTCTGGCATTCACAAATGTTATATGATCAAGCATTTATACTCAGATATGCCCATCTATTTCAGCTAGTCCTCATCTCATATACCAGTACATTTAAAGTACTAACCGCATACTTTTCTTTGCTCTATAATGTCTTATAACATAGGTTCGTATTCCTTACCACTCTTGGATAGCTCAATGACATTCATAAAAAATAGTGATGATTCCTAATCTATCAAGGACATGATTTGTTTAGTTCAGTTTCTCCAATACTTTCTCATGTTCAATTAGTTAGAGTTAGTTGAGGGTCTATCCCATCAGCTCCTCAAATAATTTAGAGGCTTTCAGATAAATCAGACAATCAACTAGACAGGAAGTCAATTACTTTTAGTTTTATCAGTTATTTTAGGTGTTTCAGTATTTCGTGTTTCGGTATTCTAGATTTATCTTATCTTATCCCAATATCTTCCACGAATGTTGTTTTAATACTATTGTGTTTAGTACTCATTACAGGTACCAGCTTATGGGTTAGCTTGTGGTCAATTGCGATTGTAAGCACTATTTTCATAACTAAAGATAGCCTTAGGACATGAAAAAACTTGGTATTAGAGCCTAATGCTTCAGAGTGTCCTAGGGAGTTTGAAATTGACGTTTAGTAGAGTCTTGTTCATGGGTGTAAAGCACGCCACACTTATGGACAAGAGGCTATGAAACGTGTTTGGAAAGTTTCCCTTTTTTCAGTGTTCATGTTGTGTGAAAGAGCATAATGCTATTTCTAAACTCTCTTTATAACTCATCCTTTGTTTTCTTTACAGACAATGCCTATCAGAAGAATCAACGAAAGAAGGAATGGGGACCAGCCCGCACCACCATCTATTTAGGAAGATCCCCTAAATAAGAATATCTGTCACACCGAATTTAGGTTGGGTTTCACTACCTTAGTCCATTAAGTATCTACTCAGAACAACTAGTAATCTATTGCCCCAGCCAATCAAGTAACAAACACGGTTGTAGTTAGGATTCAGGATTTTACTGGACGAACCCCCTTTATTTTAAAAATCCAAGTCTAAAGAAGATCTGCAGGAGTTTTTTGACATGGTTGAGAATATGGCTGAAATTATGGGCTTCACTTTCAGTAAGAGTACAGAGTTGGTTGCATCTCTGTTGCAAGATGTATCTTATACCTGTTTTAAGCAGTGGAAGGAGGACCGAGGTATGGAGGCAGGGCCTATTGAGTAAGAGGAGTTTTCCACAACTTTTTTAGACAAATTATTTCCCTTAGAGTTAAGGAAAGATAAGGTGTAGGAGTTCATCAATTTGAATTAGGGTAATATGAATGTGAAGGAATAATTGCTTAAGTTTACTCAGTTGGCGAGGTATGCTACTACTATGGTGGTATATAATAGGTCTGGAATAAGTATGTTTGTGTATGGTGGAGCTGATAATATGGTCAAGGAGTGTAGGAATGCCATGTTTATTAAAGAGATGGATTAATCTAGACTTATGGTTCATGTTCAAAAGATTAAGGAGGAGACACATAAGGACAGGGAGAGAGAGAACAAAAGGGCCAGAATAGGTAGTTTAAAATTTTCTCATCCAAGGTCAGAGGGTGGTAATCCTTCTTAGTTTTGTCAGAAATTTTTAGCCCCAGCTCCATCTTCAGAATGAACCAGTCATTAAATGGAGGAGTAGTACCTTAGTTTTTAGGGGTTAGTTTGTTTCATTTCTTCAAGAAAGAAAGATAATATCTAAAGAGTGTGTTTATTATCTTGTTCGAGTCAAAGACTCTAGTTTTGAGACTTTGAGTCTTGAGTCTGTTTTAGCAGTGTGGGAATTTCCAGATATTTTCCTTGAAGATATTTCCAGAGCTTCTCCCGAATGGGAAAATAACTTCGTAATAGATCTCTATATAGATACCCAGTATATATCTATTCCACCCTATAGAATGGCTCTAGCTAATCTTAAAGAGTTAAAAGATCAGTTGAATGATCTCTTAGATAAGGGTTTCATTAGGCACAGTGTTTCCCATGGGGCGCTCTCGTCTTGGTCATGCATAAGAAAGTTTTCTTAGAATGTGCATCAAATACCGTCAGTTGAACAAAGTCACCATTAAGAATAAGTATCCACTCCCCAAAATTGATCACTTATTCGACCAAGATCAGGATGCTAGTTATTTCTCTAAGATAGACCTTAGATCAGACTATTAACAGCTTAGAATTAGAAAATGTGATATTCCAAAGACAGTTTTCATAACTCCGTATGGTTACTTTCAATTCTTAATTATGTCTTCTATACTAACGAATGCCCCAATAGCTTTCATGGACTTGATTATCAGGGTGTTCAAGCAGTACTTGGACATGTCATCATAGTCTTCATTGATGATATCCTTATCTATTCTCATAGTGAGAATGATCATATATCCCATCTGAGAATTGTGTTACAGACCCTAAGAGATCATCAGTTGTTTGCCCAATTCAGTAAGTTCGTATTTTTCCTAAAATCAATAGCTTTTCTTGGCCATATTATTTTTGGTGATGTCATTAGAGTTGACTTTCAAAAGACAAAAGTAGTTAGGAACTGGACCAGACCCATCTCTCCATCAGATATCAGGAGTTTCTTGGGTTTTGCTGGCTATTACAGGGAGTTTGTTGAAGGGTTTTCTTCTATTACATCTCCCATATCTTTATTGACGTAGAAGAAAATAAATTTCATGTATCAGATTCTTGCAAGAATAGTTTTCAAGAGTTGAAGACTCGACTCATTTTTTCTCCAGTATTGACCTTGCCAGATTATTCAGATAGATTTATAGTATATTATGATGCTTCCAGAGTTGGTCTTTGTTGTGTATTCATACAGAGAGGTAAAAGGTCATATCCTATACCTCTAGATAGCTCAAACATCATAACAAGAATTATCCTACCTATTATCTTGAGTTGGCAACTATTTTTTTACTTCAAAAAGTTGGAGACATTATCTTTATATGGTACATATTGATGTGTTCACTGAACACAAGAGTTTACAGTACGTATTTATGCAAAAAAATTAGAATCTTCATCAGAGAAGGTAGCTTGAGTTTTTAAACGATTATGATATAAGTATGTTGTATTATTCGGGCAAGGCCAATGTAATGGTAGATACCCTTAGAACATTTTCTATGGGCGGTGTTGCTTATATTAAAGAGGGTAAGAAAAATTTAGTTAGTAAGGTTCATCATCTTGCTAGGTTAGGTATTCGGTTGGTTGATTCGACTGAAGGTAGTGCATGGGTTCAGAATGGTTTAGAATCTTCCTTGGTTGCCGAAGTGAAAGAAAAGCAAAATAGGGACCCTAGTTTGGTTAAGTTGAAAGAGGCAGTTAGAAATAAGAATTTCGAGGTTTTCTCCCAAGGGGAGATAGTTTGCTTCGTTGTGAAGGTTGATTATGTGTTTTGTGTGTTAATTATTTGGAAAGCGAATACTTGAAGAAGTGCATGGTGCATGATAATTTATCCATCCAGGAGCCACAAAGATGTAGTGTGACTTGTAGGAAATATTTTGGTAGAGTGATATGAAGAAGGATATTGCTGAGTTTATGGATAGGTCGCCAAATTATCCACAGTTCAAGGTCGAGCACCAAAGGCCTAGTGGTTCATTGTAGGAGTTGAGCATTTCCACCTGGAAGTGCGAAGTAGTGAACATGGATTTTGTGATAGGGTTGCCTCATATGCATTGTAAGTATGATTCAGTAGGTGTCATTGTAGATAGAATGACCGAATTACCTCATTTCTTGCCATTTCATGCTTCGTACTCAAATGAGGATTATTTTAGGATTTACATTAGGGAGTTGGTTAAGTATCATGAGATTCGATTGTCTATCATTTCAAATAGTGTACTTAGTTTACCTTTCATTTTTTGAAGACTTTTCAGAAGGGTCTTGGTACCCAAGTTGATCTCAGTACAGCTTTTCATCAACAGATAGATGATTAAACAGTGAAAACCATTCAGACTTTAGAGGAAATATTAAGTACATGTGTTATTATCTTTAAAGGTATTGGGGTGACCACTTACCTTTGATGGAGTTTGCTTATAACAGTAGTCATGACTCTAATATTGAGATGGCTCTATTAGAGGCTCTCTATGAAAGGAGATGTAGATTTTTTTTGGTTGGTTGAGGCGGGTAAAGATGCTTTGATAGGGATAGATTTAGTATTTGTTGCGATGGAGAAAGTTCAGTTGACACGAGAGAGGCTGAACACAACCCATAGCCATCAGAAATATTATGCGGATGTGAGAAAAAGAGATCTTTAGTTTGAGGTTGGTGATTTGGTCTATTTAAAGATTTTGCCTATAAAGGGAGTGAAGAGATTTTACAAGAAAGGGAAACTCATCCCCCATTATGTTGGCCTATATAGGATCTTGAGCTATTTTGGGAAGGTAGATTTTGATCTAGAGTTCCCTTCAAATTTGGCATCAGTACATCTGGTATTTCATGTTTCTTTATTAAAGAAATGCATTGGTGATCCAATTGTAGTTGTTCCTTATGAAGATATGGATGTTAAAGATAACCTTTCCTAAAAATAAGTTCTAGTTGAGATCCTTGATCGTCAGATCCATAGACTAAGGAACAAAGAATTTCCCCTGGTTAAAGTTCTTTGGTGGAATTAGTCTGCTGAGGGAGCCACTTGGGAAGCAGAAGAAGATATGGGAACCATGTACCCTCAGGTTTTCTCCAAAAACTCATCTTCAACATCAAGTAACTGTTTTCCTCATATTGATTATTTTTAGTTACCTATTTCAGCTATGTATCAATCCTCATGCCATTTTATGCACTCATGAAAACAATTCAGTTCATGTATCATGTTTTAGACTCAGTTATATAATCATGTTTCCCGTCATGCATGTTCAGTATATGATTTAAGTTTTCTTATTTGTCTGAGTCTAACCTATCTCATTTACCACGAATGTTCCCAAGGGGATATATTATAATATCTTGTAAGATCCTAGGTCAATTCGGCTCTTTATTGCATGTTTAAAGGGTATAAGACTTGGAAATTTCAATAAGCATTGAAGACTTAGTCATTTTCAAGACCACTAAACTTTGATGATTTTATTTTTAACCTTCCTAACCTTGGGATGTTGATATTTGAGTTGATTCATTATTGGGGTGGTTAAAAGTATATCTCGGCTGAGTTTTAGAATATTTGAACGAGCGTAAGGCTGTGTTTGGAAAACCAAAATAGTAGCACCAATAGGATAAGCAGGTGCCACCCCCTCTAGTCCCTTTGGGTAAGGTGTGCACTGCCTTCTACAGTCCACTACTCTAGCGTAGGCGCCGCCCGGCCTAGTTTGCCGTTACAGGGCACGCATAATCCCCTCCCTATCCTGTCCTTCTTTCTTCTTGACATTTTAAGTGTATTTGGATCATATACCTTCACCATACTCATCTATAACATGAATTTAGGATGCTCAAGAAGCATTTTTACCCTTTGATTCATAAATCCTCTCAAGAAAAACCCTCTTTCTTCCCAAGAAGAAACCCAATCTCTTCACAAGAAATCAAGGAACTCAAGCTTCAAGTTCAGTTGAATTTAGTCTAGTCCAGTACCATTTTCTTTTAGGTGGGAGTAGGATTCAGCACCAAGAAAACCTAGGGATGAGGGATCATCCGCTAGTTAAGACCGGGTCTTTAGTAGCAATCCCTAAGTTCCAGAACTACGAAGCTAGTATAGGATTATAAGAAGTCACCCACTAGTTTAGTACTGACACTCTCTTATGGGTCACCCGCCATTTTAGGACAGAGTCCCTAGTCCTTCAAGACATCAAATTAGTGGATCCATAGAGCCAGTGTTAGTACCCGTGGCATAGTACTGACACCCTTCCAACTAGGGTTACATGTTGGACCCCGATTACCTAAGATTGGGGGATGTCATTAACATGTACCATCCGTAGTCTCAGTACAGTACTCAATATATTTCAGTTCAGGTTTGCTTGACCTACTGTACAAAACCTCAGTTATTCAATTATACAAATTTCAGTTATGCAGATTACAGATTATTTTAGAAACATATTTATCCGTGGTCTGGAATTCACAAAACTTATATGATCATGCATTTATACTCAGTTATTCCCATGTATTTCAGCTAGTCCTCATCTCATATACCAGTACATTCAAAGCACTGACAGCATACTTTTCTTTGCCCTATGTTGTCTTATAGCATAGGTTCGGACTCTCAGTTTCCTTACCACTCTTAGATAGCTTAGAGATATTTAGTAGCAGTGGTGGTGAGTCCTCATCCATCGAGGACATGATTTGTTTATTTTTGTTACTCTGGTATTTTCTCATATTTAGTTAGTCGGAGTTAGTTGGGGGTAGTACCATCAACTACTAAGACAAGGATTTCATATAACTTAGACAATCAGCTAGACAATCAGTCAGTTAATTTTAAATTTATCAATTATTTTTGACATTTCAGTATTTCGCACTTCAGTATTCTAGATTTTCATTATCTTATCCTAGTATCTTCTGCATGTGTTGTTTTATTACTATTTTGATCAGTGATCATATAAGGTACCAACTCATGGGTTAGCTTATGGTCACTTGTGACCATAAGAACCGTTGTAGTGACTAAGGGGTAGCCTTAGGTCATGACAGAAAGAGTTGAAAAAAAACTTCTAGAACTTTCCTATGTTAATATGTTGACCGCATGTATCATATGTGGAATGCATGTTAGTTAGGTAAGTCCTAGAAGTCCAAAGTCTATCGAGTAGACAGTGCATGAATTTTTTTAGCACTTACCCATGTCTACATATGCCTAGGGTCGCTCGTATGAGGCACATACGCCCTAGGCCAGGCTGCATGTAGACACAGTTAAGTGGCCACTAATCCATTTTTTGTCCTTTTTTTCCCAGGCTTTGAGTTTAGGGTTTCTCATGTACTATAAATACCCTTTATTTGTTTTTATTAGAAGTTACACACTCTTGATACTTACAAACATATTTTGATTTTGAGATTCGATTTTGGTCCTGGAATTCTCTTGTTTTGATTTTGGTTGATTAATTCAGTTAAAGTTTTTGGTTTTCAATTATGATTATTGTGATTACATCTTATGCATTCAATTTTTAATACTTTTTATTCTTTCACAAGCATTATCAGCAAAAACCCTTAGTTAGGGTTGTGGAAAACCTGGAGAATTGACGTAGTTGGGGGAAGTGCTATGTTGTTAGAAACCGATGCCCTTGTATGAATTGTATAATCTTCACGTTAATAGCTATTTTAGTGGTTGCAAATGTTAGGATCTCTCCTATATTATTGCTACTTACTCCAAAAGAGGAGTAGTGACTAGGAAAATATAATTACAATAGTAATTTGAAGTTTAACTATCGATCCACACTACTGAAGATTACCTAAGTAAGATGGTTAGTTGTTGTCTGGTAAGTAGAGAGTAAAAAGGAAATAGTTAACAGGAATCTCAGATGAGGGTTAGTAAGGAGGCATCCTAAGACTCAAAACGTAAAGGGTGAAATTTGTAAGCTAGTCCAAAAGATGGTTGGTGGTACATAACTTATCCAATTCTGTATGCAAGGTATCGGGTTGGTTTAGTAAAGCACGATAAGCCTTTGTAGTTGAGAAGCCAGGGGACACAATCCTAGTGTTCACCGATAAAAGATTACAACCAAAGTTAATATTATCTTCTTGTTCGATATTAATATTTAAATCCCCTTTTACTTTTCATATTTTGCCCATTGATTAAAATAGATAAAACCCGCAACTCGTCCCATTCCCTTGGGTTTCAACCCCAACATTGGTTGGGTTACTATATTTTATAGCAATTGTATACTCTTCAAATTAAAGGTGTAGCTTGGCCATTATCAGCAGGTTCTTCAAATCTTCCACAATTCCTCTTGCACTGGTACTTGTGATGATTAAGTGGTTCTTATGTATCATAGGTTGCCTCATCGTAAGAATTAGAAAATTGTCACTTCTACAACTCTCTTAACTTCAGTTCTCTGAAACTTAAACTGGCACGTATGGGTCATGAGTTACCCCTCAAAGGTGATAGGCTCATCACTCCAACTTCTGATTCTCTAAATTTGTACCTCTGCAACCTATGACAAGCAATTTAAGAGCTGTAGGTGGAACCTATGCCATATAAATGGCGTTGTAAGTGGGGCCATTTTTTAGTCTTAAATCTTTTTCTTCCTATTTAGCTCCAAATCCTATTTCCCTGCAAAATAGACACAAAAATACATTATATCTTTCAAAACAAACCTAAGTACCTGTATATTTTCTTATTTTAAGAATCGAAAGTACCATGAAACCATGGCATATTAGTAGGCATCATCGGCCAATGGAGCAAAATCATAATAAAAGCACAATAGGTTGCGAGGTAGTAAACTAAAGTTAGGGTAAAGGGAAAACCTAGAATAGTGCTGCAAATGCTGAGAATAAAGAATCGAGTAAATTATATCGAAGGCAATATGATTAACTATAGCCTAAATGGGCTCCCATAAGCCTAAAAGGCTCAAACAAAAGTAAATAATCCAATCGAGCCCCCATAAGCCCGATGGATGCAATCAAAAAGGAAATGCTGACAGTAATACTTCTAATGTATCTAAACCTCAAAACTGTAATCGCGGATCCTCCTAAACAATAAACACAAAACTCAAGCCAGTTCCTTAATCAACATAAGTAACCCATCAATGTTGGATACAAATCAAAAATAATATCATATCATCAAAAATGAATCGGAAATAGTAGCATCATAAATGAGTAACCATTTTTGGAGTCATACCGGTTATCAAAGTAAATCCAAAGTTTTAGTCTAGTCAAAGGTCAGAAAGTTGCCTAAATCCATCCTAATGTTTAAGAATAAAAATCAAAAAACGGAAGAGGGCCTCCTAGGTCTACATGGAACTAATTATGATATTGACCTAAAGTAGGCTGGCGGGGCCCAATTCTAACTCTAAAATTCCATTCTAAGGTTGTTTCTACCCAATGCTAGACTTAGGTTCCACAATGCTGATACAAGGTGCAAAATAAGTCCCAGTAATTCCTAAGGTAGAAATTCAATCCAGGAAATAGATAGTTGAGTCAAATCTGACTAAACCCGGCTGAATAAACCATTAAATAATCTAAATTTAGCTAAATATATAATCAAATAGTAACTTCCCAACCCCAAACTAGCATAAAATTATACCAACACCATAATAATGTTCATTATTTTGGAGGAGTAAGCCTAGCCGACCTGGGGACCATAGATGCTTGATAAAGTCAGTTAATTTGGAGATTATACATTCAAAGAAGTCTCTGCACGATTCTACTTTGTCAAAATAGTGATTTTCACATTAGTACTAGAATAATGCTACACATATTGCATTCTAATGCTTCGGTCTAAATTAAGTCAAAATCTGATATGGGGCCCACTATTAAAATCACAATTTTAAAGTTGTCAACATATCTTTCTAGGATCAAGGATTATGAGTCCTCAAGAATGATTAAATTCCAACTCAAACAACAGCAAAATAAACCCATCAAGAAGTTAGGGCTTTAAGACCAAATTAGAGAATTAAATCAAGGATTAGATCGAAACTTATAAGGAATACAATGAGGAAATGGCATTCTCGGGCCTACTAACACCCTGTAATCACCCAAGAATTAATATCGTAACTTTTTAGGATCATTAGGGCTTAATGTCTTTTGGACTTGAAAAAGTGAGAGAAAAACGGGTGAAAAAATGATTTAATGCCCCTTAATGTTGTCACTTAGTTAGCCATTTGACTGCTTAAGTGGCATATGGTCTCTTAAGCGACCCAATGCCCCACTAACCTCCACAATAGTAGACACATCTCTTAAATGACATCTGATAATATGGTTAGGTGTAACGACCCAAGACTACCCCATATCCATCACACAATGCTTAGAACCATGAGTGCTTAGAACCACGAGTGATCCCAAGCTAACCCATGAACTAGCATACTATTAAGCAACTCAATTATAACATAATAAATAGCTATTCTACTGTGCATAAATATAATCATTCTAAAAATCTAAAATAGATACAAGCTTTACAATCTAATAAATCTGAAGGATAAAACGGAAATTATATGACCAACTCTGACTGACATCTATGAAGCCTCTACTATACTAAATATAGATAGATAGGACATGCCTCCGACTACAACTAATCAATACACATCAAAGTAAATGAACTATACATGAACCAAAATTGTCTGGAGTTCCCAAAGTAGAAGAACTTATCACTTGCTGGCTGGAATCTGGACTGTCCGATCGTGATATGTGGGCTACAAATGGTACCTACATTAAGAAATGATGTAGCAGAATAGATGTATATGTGGATAAGTACTTTAGGAATCTACTGAGTATATAGGGGTGAATGCAATAAGTAAAACTGATTTCATACGCAATCGTAAAACATGCATGCTAAATATAAGTAGACTCATCAATAAGCTGGAATAAACTAAAAAATAAAATATATTAAAGCATGAGTGACAAACAATATCTGATAAGATGGTTAATATCTATTCTTAGTTTATTTAAACTTTACTTTAATGATATAAGTGTAACTGAAGCTGGGAAATGGTGGAACATAGATACTGTATGAATACTGAGTATTTAACTATGTGATGGTGACTGAAATAAATCAAGGCTATGAATATAAAATCACACTGAGCATAAATATATAAACATACAATCTTATTAGATTAACTAAATAATTAATAGCTGAATACTGGTCATGTAAGCTTGAACTGTACTTAGTTTGAGCAACTAGACTAAAAATATAGATTACTATGCATATGAAGTAAAGATTGACTGAGCAACATAAGATAACTGAGCATGAATGCATGTAAACTGTATTATCTGAGAATACAGGACCAAGCATATAACATGAATCTGAAATAGTCTTAAACTAAAGTACTAAAATACTGATAACTGAATAACTAATAACTGTACGCTATATATAGAAAACCTAAAACTGAGTTACTGATTTGATTGCTGGACTAAGACTATGACTAAAACTGTAACTGAGATTGTAACTATGACTATGACTAAGACTGTAATTAAGCTCATACTGGAACTGAATACTGAGTTCTGATAACTGAATAACTGATTGCTGAGATTGTCGATAATTGAGTTACTGACAATTGGGTGACTGTTTCTGACAGTCCTAATTTTGTAAAACTAAACTGAGTTCTTTTCTAAGTATTAAACTAAAATTGTAACTGTGGGAGTGTTCATCTAACTAACATACCACAATTTAAGCTGAGTTGGGGTCAAACCTATAACCCCAGTTGGAAAGGTGTTAGCACCTTTCCAAGGGATATTAACAGGGCCGGGTAAACTCTAATCTGGCAAGAAGACCAGTCATTTAATATGTATGGTTGCTTTAACCCTAGTCTTAATGGAAGATGCCTTACCTTATGCTGGTTACATATTTTTTTAATACAGGGACTGCTACTAAGGATCAAGCCCTGTGCTGGAAGAAATAACCCCATCCTTGGGTTCGCTCGGTGCTAAATCCCACTTCTAACTGAAATGGACACTAAACTGATCACTAAACTTCACTAGGCTTGACTGAACTATTACTGATCACATTAACTGACTGAGTTGGACTGAGTTCACTGAATTTTGTAATTGATTGAGTACTACTATTCACGATGTTACTGAGGCTATTCAAAAGATACAGTAGTTCAAGTTAAACATCTATATTTTCATGTATTGAATACCCCCAAAACTTGAAAACAATAACACAAAGACCATACTAAGGCTTTGAGGACATGATAAATAGTCATTATTTAAAAAAAACAATCATTTGGGCATTTCATCAAACAGTTGCAATTCATGGTTTAAACTAAGCATGTGGATAGTTTTAGACATGTAGCAATAACATAAATTCAATATTAAAAATCGCCCATTAAGGCTTTAACATGGGACAATTCATCAAACACATGGGAATGATGAACTTGGACATGGGAATGTCTTAAACATGGGAGCATAGCATGATTACCTAACTAAAATCATGAATTTAGGAATTCACATATAATTCGCTTTAATTAGGACATGGGCATTTCATCAAAACATTTAAAGTTCATAGTTGAACGTAAAAATATTTAAACATGAGGGAACAATAGGATTCCATGGAAAAATTCATAACTTGGGGATTCATTTTGAAATTGACTTAACATGATATGGGAATTTCATCAAACATGTGGAAGGCATAAAATTAAATTATGGGAATATTGTTGTACATCATGAATTTATTTGAATAAAGCTTGGGAAATTCAAATTCATATCATGAGGAATTTAAAATCCTACATGGAATCATATATGGGCTGATTTGAATTAAAAACATCATGAAAACATGCAATTCAACCTTCCTTGAATATAAAAAATATCATAGTAATGAAAAATTCATTCTTTAATTAAGTAAGGGTTTTTGGGCTCCATGGGTGAAAGAGGACCCATGGATGAACTCTCACATACCTTAATAGGCTTAATTTGATATAGAAAACTTGACTTTGAAAACCTTGGAGATGATCTTGAAAGATTTTATTGAGATTCTTGGATTAGGGAACCAAATTGTTGGTTTTTCTTGAAGATATTGTAATGAAGTCTTAAACTTCATAAATGGGGATTAGGGTTTATTCTTGAGGGAGGCTTGGAGAGAAATAATAGATAAAGGGTCAAATAATGCTCCTTAAGACTTTAATTACCTGTTATGGATGAGTTATTATGGAGGAGAAGACCCTTTTTCCCTTAAAAATGCAAAAACAAAATCTGGGAATTAGGTGCCTGCAATGGAGTGCACGTCACACACTAATCGCGCGCAACTACTGCCTCTCTCACGAAAATGGCTATAACTTTTTGCTCAGGTATTGGATTAAGAAGAAATTTGTATCATTGAAAGCTAACTCAATTATCTACAATTTGGCGGGTCATGAGATGTAAAATTCAATGTATATAAAAAGTTATACACGTTCAATGTAGTGCCTTGTAGAATCGAATACCAAACTTTGGACGAATCAAAAGATCTTAGCTCTACTTGGCTCTAAATGATTTCTATGAACATTTTTAACCTCGTGAGCATTTTACACACTAGTATAAAGATCATGAAACTTATATTCAGATAATAATCACTTAGATTCTAACTTATACATATAGGAACGATGGTTCATAGACTAGCCCAAAAATACGGGGTGTTAAATTTTATCCCCAATGGGAACATTCATCCTCGAATGAGACTGGTTAGACTGAGAGTACTGTGAAAATGTAACTGAGATCATATTTTGAACATGAATGACTTGAACATGAATGCATAATTGATTCTAAAACATGATACATGAACTGAATATCATGAACTGAAGTAATTTCTTAAATACATGCAATGACATGAGAATGATTACAAAGCTGAGATAGAAATAAGAGAGTCAACTAATGAGTAACCATTACTTCAAGCTGGATCCTATTTCGTGAAGAAAATGAAATGTTTAGCGCATGAATACTCGGGGAATTACATCTCCCACTTGGGATACTCCATCCCCCGAATAATAATGGCTTAGATGAAACACTACGGAAAGATCGATGATGTACGAGACACTAACGAATTGAATCATGGCTGAACATCTAGAATTTAAATCTGATACATGATGCATGAACTGAGCTAAATTTACAAATTACATGGATGATAATGAATTACCTCTTGGAATAGCCATATTCATGAGAATTTTGAATAGTATAACTAGATGGAAAAATAAAAAGCCATAGGCACTTGTCTGTTTGACTGCTAGACTGGATTATAGGCTATACAGATTGAATTATACTGAAAGCTTATACTTAACTATACATTCCACTTGTACACCAACGTTACATTCAAGCCTATATTCATAACCACAAATGAACTTTTAGGCAAACCACCATAAATGCATCTCTCTCATTTTCTCTAAACCTCTATCTTTAAAATATTAATGCACTAGCCCAAGAAAACACACCTAAATTTCAATTAATCATGACATAAGGAAAGGTCACTGAGATTTAGAAAATGAGGACCTGAAACATAAAAGAATAACTTTGACACTCAACTGGGTCCTGAGAAATAAAGTTTCAATGACATGAATTTGTCAGAGAGGTCTGAACTGAGAACATACATGACATAAACTGAATTTTGCTGATCATTAGAGGCGTAGCATGAGCCCCTAAAACTGAACATACTGTAAGGCATGGGTTTATGAATCATAATATGCATGACCTTAGTTTGTAGTTCATGATTTCATGGAACATTATTCGTACTTCTAAGTGAACTAGAACTCCTCATACTAGAAACTAAAAGCGTACATGGTTTTTCTATAAAGTTCATGAATATGAGTTGGATGAGGGATCTGACATGTTAGGAATGAGTAGATATCATGATGACTGAATGAATTTGCACTAAGATAAGAATAGGTTGGGAATCATCCTACCTTACTGCTTTTCTACACATGCTAGCACTACTACTAGAATCTAAGAGCCTGACTTGGTAACTTGTTCTATCATCCACCCCCCCTTTGACTAATGCTATCATCTTAAGTATGTCAACCACTTAATAAACTCTAACTGAACTACAACCACTTTACTCTAGAGCCCAAGGTATAACGAGACACATAAATACCAAACTCCCATAGAATATACCGCCCATAACTTACTTTAGCTTCTGCAATCATCATCACATACTTACACTTTTTTCAACTCATACCTGCCTCACTAAACACATCATTATACCTCTCATTTACTTTTTGGATACACTGTTCAAGCCTACTGATTCACCTTTTATACAAATAGTCCCTTGAATATATAATTTGCTCAATTTGGTTACAGCTATCCAAACTTTACTACTTCTAAACATCAGTGTTTATACTTCTAACTCTAAATCACATACTGTAAAAAGGAATTCTAAAGAGGATCTGAAAACACATCTAAATTTAGATTAATGAACGATTTTCAAGAACATAAATGAAATATTTCAAAATTTAAGACATAAGGGCACTTATGGGATATTTTCTATGTCAACATGCAATCCCATAACTGTCTGTGGGGACTGGCTGAGGAAACACTATCTCTAGGGACTTAAGCTTCACTATTTCTGTCACTTCAAAACTAAGGTAGAGTTAGAATAAATAGAGAAAGATGAGGATCTACATAAATTTCTTAGATAATATTTTTACTCTGAGACTTGAAAGATTGGAATCATTTCCTAAATGCCTTGTATCCTCTTGAAGAAAAGTACAAATGTCTCCGTACTATTTCACAAGACTCTACTAGACACGGCTTCATAAAAACCCTAGCACACTTGAACTTTGTGCTTTGATACCAAGTTTGTAACAACCTGAGACTACCCCCTAGTCATCACACCGTGCTTGGAACCATGAGTGATCCCAAGATAACCCATGAACTAGCATACTATTAAGCAACTAAATTATAACATAATAAATTGTTGTTCTGATGAGCAGAAATATAATCATACTGAAAATCTAAAATAGATACAAGCTTTACAATCTGATAAATATGAAGGATGACACTAAAATTACATGACTGACACTGACTGACATCTATGAAGCCTCTACTATACTGACTATAGATAACTGGGACATGCCTACAACTACCACTAATTAATACATATGAAAGTAAACGAAATATACATGAAATACAACTATTTGGAGTTCCTGAAGTCGGAGAACTCATCACTTGCTAGTTGGAATCTACAATTGTCCGATCATGATGTGCGGACTACAACTAGTACCTACATTCTGAAATAATGTAGCCACACAAATATATATATATGGATCAGTACTTCTGGAATGCATTGAGAATGCAGGGGTGAATGCAATAAGTAAAGCTAATTTCATAAGAAATGGTAAAACATGCACGCTAACTGTAAGTAGACTCAACAATAGGATAGAATAAACTAAAAACTAAAATATCTTAAAGCATGAGTGATAAAAATTCTCAGATAAGATAGTTAATCACTACTCATAGTTTTTGTAAACTTTACTTTAATGATATAAGTATAATTGAAACTGGGATATGGTATAACATGGATACTATATAAATATTGAGTTCTTAACTACGTGATAAAGACTGACATGAATTAAGGATTTGAATATACAATCACACTGTGCACGAATGCATAAACATAGAATCTTATCAGATTATCTGAATAACTTATAGTTGAATACTAGTCATGTAAGCTTGAACTACACTTAGTCTGAATAACTAGACTAAAACTGTAAAGTACTATGCATATAAGGTAACAATTGGCTGAGCAACATAAGATAATTGTGCATGAATGCATGTAAACTGTATTATCTGAGAATGCAGGACGAAGGGTATAACAAGATTCTAAAATAGTTTGTAAACTGAAGTACTGAAATACTTATTAGTGAATAACTAATAATTGTACGCTATGTCTAGCAAACCTAACACTGAGGTACTAATCTGATTACTGGACGGAGGCTATGATTGAGATTGTAAATGATACTGTGACTGAGACTATAACTGATATGATGACTAAAACTTTTACTGAGACTTTGACAGATACTGTAACTAAGATTGTAACTAAGACTGTGGCTGATACTGTGACTGAGCTCATATTGGAACTGAATATTGTGTTCTAATAACTGAGTAACTGATTAAAGAGATTATTGATAATTGAGTTACTAATAACTAGGTGACTTTTTAGATTGTCCTGATTCTTTAGAACTGAACTAAGTTCTATTCTGAGTCTAAAATTAAAATTGTAACTATAGGAGTGTTCATTTAACCGACATACACCAATTTAAGCTGAGTTTTGATCCTACCTATAACCCTAGTAGGGAGGGTGTTAGCACCTTTTCAAGGGATACTAATAGGGCAGGGTAACCCTAAATCTAAAAGGAAGACCCATAGCTTTATATGTAAGGTTGCATCAACCCTAGTCTGGATGGAAGAGGTCTTACTCTACATTGGCTACGTAGTTTTGTAATGCAGGGACTGCTACTAAGGGTCAAAACCTATACTGCAAGGAATGCCCCCATCCCTGGGTTCGCTAGATGTTGAATCCTACTCCCAACTGAATGGTCACTAAACTAATCACTAGACTACACAAGGCTTGACTGAATATTCAATATTGGACATATAGCAATAGCATGAATTCAATATTAAAAATCACCCATTAAGGCTTTAACATGGGAATATTCATCAAACACATAGGGATCATGAACTTGGACATGGGAATGTCTTAAACATGGGAGCATAGCATGATTACAAAACTAAAATCATGAATTTACGAATTCATATGTAATTCGCTTGAAACATGACATGGGCATTTCATCAAAACATGTATAGTTCATAGCTTGAATGTAAGAATGTCTTAAACATGAGGGAACAATAGGGTTCCATGGAAAAATTCATAACTTTGGGATTCATCTTGAAATTGATTTAACATGATATGTAAATTTCATCAAACATGTGGAAGGCATGAATTTAAAACATTGGAATATTGCTATACATCATGAATTTAGGATCTATCATGGAATTTACTTGAATAAAGTATGGGAAATTCAAATTCATAGCATGATAAATTTAAAAACCTGCATACAATCATACATGGGATGAATTGAATTAAAAATGTCATGAAAACATTAAATTCAACCTTCCTTGAACATACAAAATATAATAGTAATGAAAAAGTCATCCTTTATTAAAGTAAAAAGGATTTTTGGGCTCCATGGGTGAAAGAGGACCCATGGATGAACTCCCATATACCTTAATAGGCTTGATTTGATAGAACTTGACTTTGAAAACCTTGGAGATGATCTTGAAAGCTTTTCTTGAGATTCTTGGATTAGGGAACAAAATTCTTAGTTGTTCTTGAAGATATTGTAATGAAGTCTTGAACTTCTTGAATGGGGATTAGGGTTTGCTCGTGAGGGAGGCTTAGAGAGAAATTATGGATAAAGGGGAAAATAATTCTCCCTAAGGCTTTAATTATCTATTATGGACGAGTTAGGGTGGAGAAAAAGACCTTTTTTCCCTTAGAATACAAAAATAGAACCTGGGAATTAGGTGCATGTGATGGAGCGCACGTCGCATGCTAATCACACGCAGCTACTCCCTATCTCACAAAAATGGTCATAACTTTTAACTCGGGTATCAAATAAGGCGAAATTGTTATCTTAGAAAAGAAAATTCAATTATCTACAATTTGGTGGGTATTGAGCTGCAAAATTCTGTGTATATTAAAAGTTATATACGTTCAAAGTAGAGCCTTGTAAAATTGAATACCAAACTTTAGATGAATCAAAGGATCTTAGCTCAACTCGGCTCTAAATAATTTCTATGAACATTTTTAACATTACGAGAATTTCATACACTAGTATAAATATCATGAAAAATATATTCACATGAGAATCACTTAGATTCTAACTTATAAATGTAGGAATGACGATTTATAAACTAGCCTAAAACTATAGGGCAATACATTATCTCCCCCTTGGGAACATTCATCCTCGAATGAGACTAGTTAGACTAAGAGTACTGTGCGAAGGTAACTGAGATCATATTCTGAACATAAATGACTTGAACATGATTGGATAACTGATTCCAAAACATGATACATGAACTAAATGGATTTCTTGAATACATGCAATGACGTAAGAATAATTATAAGGCTGAGATAGAAATGAGGGAGTTAACTGATGATTAACCATTACTTCAAGCTCGATCCTATTTTGTGAATAAATAAAAGGTTTAGGACATGAATACATGGGACATTACATCTCCCCCTTGTGGTACTCCATCCCCCGAATGATATTGGCTTAGCTGAATTACTAAGCAAATATGAGATGATCCACGGGACACTTACAAACTGAATCATGGCTGAACATCTAGAATCTAAATCTAATGGATGATGCATGAACTGAGCTAAATTGTTGAAATTACATGGATGCAAATGATATACCTCTTGGAATAGCTATATTCATGAGAATTTCAAATAGTATGACTAGATTAAAAAATAGAAAGACATAGGAACCTGTCTGTTTGACTGCTAGACTGGATTATTGGTTATACAGACTGAATTATACTGAAATCTTGTACTTAACTATACATTCCGCGTGTACCCCAACATGACATTCAAGCCTATCTTCACAACCACACATGAACTTGTAGGCAAACCACCACAAAAATATCTTTCTTATTTCCTCTAAACCTCTATCTTTAAAACTTTCGTGTACTTTCCCAAGAAAACAAACATAAATTTCTACAAATCATGACATAAGGAGAGGTCGCTGAGAGTTATAATATGAGGACCTAAAACATGAAAGAATAACTTTTACACTCAACTGAGGGCTAATGAATAAAGTATCAATGACATGAATTTGTCAGAGAGGTCTGAACTGAGAGCATACATGACATAAACTGAATTTGGATAATCATTAGAGGTGTATCATGAGCCCCTAAAATTGAACATACAGTAAGGCATAGGTACATGAGTCATGAGCCACATGAGCTGAGTTTAGATTTCATAATTTCATGGAACATGATTTGTACTACTGAGTGAACTAAAACTCCTCATACTAGAAATCGAAAGCGTACATGGTTTTTCTATAAAGTTCATAAATATGAGCTTTGATGAGAGAGATGACATGTTAGACATGAGTAGATATCGTGATGATTGAAAAACTTTGCACTGAGATAAGAATAGGTTGGGAATCATCCTCCTTTAATGCTTTTCTACATATACTGATACTACTACTAGAATCTGAGAGCCTGAGTTGGTTACTTGTTCTACCAACTCCCCCATAGACTAAAGCTATCATCTTAAGCCTGTGAACCACTTAATAAACTCTAACTGAACTGCAACCACTTTACTATAGAGCACGAGGTATAACGAGACACATAAATACTAAACACACATAGAATATACTGCCCTTAACTTTCTCTACCTTCTGCAATTATCATTCCATACTTACACTCTTTTTGACACATACTTGCCTCACTAAACACCTCATTATTCTAAATTTTAAATCAAAAACTTAAATTCTTGCATACACTGTTCAAGAATACTAATTCACCTTTCATAAAACTAATCCCTTGAATTTATAATATGCTCAATCTAGATAGATCTATCCCAAATCTACTACTTCTAAACTTCTGTGTTTATACTTCTAACCCTAAATCATTTTCTATAAAAAGAGATTCTGGGAGTGGATCTAAAAACCCATCTGAATTTGTCTTAACGCACGATTTTATGAACATGAATAAAATATTTTAAAATTTAAGACATAAGGGAACTAATGGGATACTTTCTAAGTCAACATACAATCCCATAACTGTCTGTGGGGACTGGCTAAGGAAACACTGTCTGTAGGGACTTAAGCTTCTCTGTTTTTGTCACTTCAAAACTAAGGTAGAGTTAGCATGAATAGATCAAGATGAGGATCTGCATAAATTTCTTAGATAATATTTTTACTCTGAGACTTGAAAGAAGGGAAACATTTCCCAAATTCCCTCTATCATGTTAAAGAAAAGTACAGACGTCTCTGTACCGTTCCAAAAGACTCTACTAGACACGACTTCATAGACCCCATAGGACAGTTGAACTTTGTCCTATGATCTTTGTTTGTAACAACCCAAGACTCCCCCCTAGTCGTCGTACGGTGTTTGGAACCACGAGTGATCCCAAGATAACCAATTAACTGGCATACTATTAAGCAACTAAATTATAATGACTGACTCTGACTGACATCTATAAAGCCTCTAATATACTAACTATAGATAGCTGGGACATGCCTCCAACTTTCATTAATTAATACATATGAAAGTAAATGAACTGTACATGAACTAAAACTGTCTGAAGTTCTGGAAGTAGAAGAATTCATCACTTACTGGCTGGAATCTGCAACTATTTGACCATGATGTTTGGGCTATAACTTGTACCTACATTATGAAATAATGTAGCCACACAGATGTATATGTGGATCAGTACTTCAAGAATTTACTAAGTATACAGGGGTGAATGCAATAAGTAAAAACTGATTTCATACGAAATCGTAAAAAATGCATGCTAAGTATAAGTAGACTCACCAATAGGCTAGAATAAACTGAAAACTGAAATTTCTTAAAATCATGAGTGAAAAACATTCTCAGATAAGATTTTTAATCTCTATACTTAGTTTCTAAAAACTTTACTTTAATGATATAAATATAATTAAAGTTTGGATATGGTAGAACATGGATATTGTATGAAGACTGAGTTTTTAAGTACGTGATGGAGACTGACATGAATTGAGGATCTGAATATACAATCACACTTAGCACAAATACATAAACATAAAATCTTATCAGATTAACTAAATGATTGATAGCTAAATAATGGTCATGTAAGCTTGAACTATACTTAATCTGAATAATTGGACTAATACTAAAGAGTACAATGTTTATAAGGTAAGGATTGACTGGGCAACATAAGATAACTATGCATAAATACATGTAAACTGTATTATCTGAGAATAAAGAACTAAGGGTATAACATGATTCTAAAATAGTTTGTAAACTAAAGTACTGAATTACTGATAACTAACTAACTTATAACTATATTCTATATCTAGCAAACCTAAACCTGAGGTACTAATATGATTACTGGACTGGCAGTATGACTAAGACTGTAATTAAGACTGTCACTAAGACCGCAACTGAGATTGTAACTGAAACTATGACTTGACTGTGACTGAGACTGGAACTGAGATTGTAATTGAGGTTATGACTAAGACTATGATTGAGACTATAACTAAGCTTGTACTAGAACTGATTAGTAAAATTTTGATAAATGAGTAACTGATTATTGATATTGATCATAACTGAGTTACTGACAACTGTGTGATGGCTTCTGACAGTCCTAATTCTGCAGAACTAAACTGAGTTATATTCTAAATCTAAAACTAAAACTATAACTATGGGAGTGTTCATCTAACTGACATATCTCAATTTAAGCTAAGTTGGGGTCCAACCTGTAACCTCAGTTGGAAGGGTGTTAGCACCTTTCCAAGGAATAATAACAGGTCTGGGTAAACACTAATCTAGCAGGAGACCCATAGTTTTATATGTATGGTTGCATCAACACTAGTCTTGATGGAAGATATCTTACCCTATGCTGGCTACATATTTTTGTAATGCACGGACTGCCACAAAGGGTCAAACCCTATGCTAGAAGGAATGCCCCCATCCGTTAATTCGCGCAGTGCTGAATTCTACTCTCAATTGAATAGACACTCAACTAATCACTAGAATGTACTAGGCTTGACTGAAATGTTACTGATCATATTGAATGACTGAACTGGACTGAGTTCACTGAATTTTGTAACTGACTGAGTACTAATGTTCATGATGTTACTCAGACTATTTTGAATCTACTGTATTTCTAGTTAAACGGCTAGATTTTTGGGTATTGAATACCCCTAAAACTCGATAGAAGTAACATCAAGACCAAAGTAAGGCTTTAAGGACATGATAAATGGTCATTATTTAAAGCAACCCATCACTTGGGCATTTCGTAAAACACTTGCAATTCATGGTTTAAACTAAGGATGGGAATAGTTTTAGACATGTAGCAACAACACGAATTCAATATTTAAACTCTCCTATTAAGGGTTTAACATGGGACAATTCATCAAACACATAGGGATCATGAACTTGGACATGGGAATGTCTTAAACATGGGAGCATAGCATGATTACAAAACTAAAATCATGAATTTAGGAATTCACATATAATTCGTTTAAAATAGGACATAGGATTTTCATCAAAACATGTAAAGTTCATAGCTTGAATGTAAGAATGTCTTAAACATGAGGGAACAATAAGGTTCCATGGCAACATTCATAACTTGGGAATTCATCTTGAAATTGACTTAACATGATATGGGAATTTCATCAAACATATGGAAGACATGAATTTAAAATATGGAATATTGCTAACATCATGAATTTAGGATCTATCATGGAATTTACTTGAATAAAGCATGTGAAATTTAAATTCATAGCATGAGGAATTCAAAATCCTACATGGAATTACACATGGGATGAATTGAATTAAAAACATCATGAAAACATTAAATTCAACCTTCCTTGAATATACAAACTACCATAGTAATGAAAAATTCATTCTTTAATTAAGTAAAAAGGGTTTTTGGGCACCATGGGTGAAAGAGGACCCATGGATGAACTCCCACGTACCTTAATAGGCTTGATTTGATATAGAAAACTTGACTTTGAAAACCATGGAGATGATCTTGAAATCTTTTCTTGAGATTCTTGGATTAGGGAACAAAATTCTTGGTTTTTCTTGAAGATATTGTAATGAAGTCTTGAACTTCTTGAATGGGGATTAGGGTTTGTTCTTGAGGGAGGCTTGGAGAGAAATTATGGGTAAAGGGGCAAATAATTCTCCCTAAGGCATTAATTATCTGTTATGGACGAGTTAGGCTGGAGGAAAAGACCCTTTTTCCCTTAAAAATGCAAAAACAGAACCTGGGAATCAGGTGCGTGCGACCTAAGTGTGCGTCTCTATCTAATCGTGTGCAGCTACTACCTCTCACAAAAATGGCTATAACTTTTCGCTCGGGTATCGGATTAAGGATAAATTGGTATCGGTGGAAAGGTAATTCAATTATCTACAATTTTAATTATCTTGAGACACAAATTTCTACATAAATAAAAAGTTATACATGTTCAATTTAGAGCCATATACAATCAAATACCAAAATTTGGATGAATCAAAGGATTTTAGCTCAACTTGGCTAAAAATGATTTCTATGAACATTTTTAACCTCATGAGCATTGCACACACTTGTGTAAGGATTATGAAACTTATATTCACATGATAATAACTTATATTATAACTTATACATGTGGGAACGACGGTCCATAGACTAGCCTAAAAATATGGGGTATTACATTATCTCTCTCTTAGGAATATTCATCTTTGAATGAGACTAGTTAGACTGAGGGTCTTTAATAATTGAACAAAAGTTATTAACAGTTCAATTTGCCTTAGAACTCAAATCTTAAACTGCAATATTTCAAATCAATGATATAGAGAAACTAGGGTTGTGATCACTATTATTAGTAATCCTCCATTGAATAATTGTTGTAGTATTGGATTCTCGTGACTTATGGGAATCACCAAATTATCAGTTTCGACAGTCCATCTAAGTGTTTCTCAACCTACCTATGTGTTGAACTGCCTAATTCTCTCAAACTTAGGAAAGCATTCTATTCGTACTGATTTAATCTCGAGTTGATCAATCTTGTTACAGAATTAATCATTAGATGACAACTTAACCTTCCCAAATCCTCAGTGATAATTTGCTACCTTTAGTTTATTTCTCAGTTCAACCAAATCAACATAAGGTGGGATCTATTATTTGCAACAAATAAATAACAATCATAACAAAGAAATTATCAAGATGTCTCCACAATCACTCAAACCCTAGCCAACTATTAAAGCCAGGGAGGAATAATCATAGATCCCACAACCCTAGTTGTGGGCTTTAGTTCCACATGAAAGGGAAAGCAATAACAATAACTTAATTCATAATTCAAAGTGATTAAACTTACAAAAGATGTAGTCAGAAATTTATTATCTTCCCAAATTGAAGAAGAATATCCCACAACTAAATCAAAGCATTGAAAATTGAATTCTAAGTTAAGAAAGCCAAAAAGAAGTGAACTGGCCTTTTGGAATGAGTTCCATCTGTTTCAAGATGTCCAAGATAATACGGGCCGTTAATGAACCTTAAAACCTGCTATTTCTATCCGTGACTTCAGAAAAATCCAAAATTAAGAATTCAAAATTTTTCTTTTAGGTGACGACATGTCTAATAACTTATCACAAATATGATAATTTATCAGAGAAAGTCGTCAGGTCCTCTTCATCTGTCTAACGACCCATGTGATGACATATCATAAGTTTGATAAGTTATCAAAATTATTATCAGACCTTGCTTCCAATTTCTGCCTTCTGCTTCTGAGTGACGACATGCCTGACGACTTATCAGAGATCTAATAGCTTATCAAGATATGTCGTCAGAAAATCTTTAATTTTCTTGTTCTCTGCCTATGTATGACAACATGGTCTAATATCTTATCATAGATCTGATTGCTTATTAGATCAAGTCATCAGAAGAAATCTTTAGAACTTAATTTCTTGCATCTTTCACCAAAAATCATCCTTGTTGATGGAGCTTTCATGTATTTTCATGAATCTTGACTTTTACTGCAATATCAAAGAGAAAACAATCAAAAATGATAAAATTTGCTTAAGACTTTGCAATTATTGTCAGTTAAAAGCCTCAAATATGTTAACATCTGCTCACACATCAAATAGCTATATTCATAAGAATTTTGCATAGTATGACTAGATGGAAAAATGGAAAGCCATACTAACTTGTTAGTTTGAATGCTAGATTGGATTATTGGCTATACGGACTGAAAGCTACTTAACTATGCATTCCACTTGTACACCAACATAACATTCAAGACAATCTTCATAATCACACATGAACTTGTACGCAAACCACCACAAAAACATCTTTCTCATTTTCTATAAATCTCTATCTTTAAAACTTTCATGCACTAGCCCAAGAAAACACACATAAATTTCAACTAATCATGACATAAGGAGCAATCACTGAGAGTTAGAACATGAGGACCTGAAACATGAAAGAATAACTTTGAAACTCAACTGAGGCCTGAGGAATAAAGTATTAATGACAAGAATTTGTCAGAGAGGTCTGAACTGAGGACATACATGATATAAACAATTTTTCTGATCACTAGAGGTGTAGCATGAGTCCCTAAAATAGAACATATTGTAAGGCATAGGTACATGAGTCATGAGCTACATGACCTGAGTTTGGAGTTCATGATTGCATAGAACATGATTCGTATAGCTGAGTGAACTGGAATTCCTCATACTAGAAGCTGAAAGTGTACATGGTTTTTCTATAAAGTGTATGAATATGAATTATGATGAAGGATCTGACATACTAGGCATGAGTAGATATCGTGATGACTGAAAAAATTTGCACTGAGATAAGAATAGGGTGGGAATCGTCCTCTCTTACTTCTTTTCTACACATACTATAACTACTACTAGAATTTGAGAGGCTGACTTAGTCACTTGTTCTATCAATTCCCCCTTAGACTAAAGCTATAATCTTAAGTCTATGCACCACTTAATAAACTCTAACTAAACTATAATAACTTTACTCTAGAGCCTAAGGTATAACGAGACACATAAATACCAAACTCCCATAGAATATACCAACCTTAACTTTCTTTATCTTCTACAATCATCATTACATACTTACACTCTTTTCGACACATACTTATGTCACTAAACATATCATTATACTAAATTTCAAAACAACAACTTAAATTCTTTCATACACTGTTCAAGCCTCCTAAATCACCTTTTGTAAAAGTAGTCCCTCGATTATATAATCTACACAATCTGGATAGAGCTATCCCAACTCTACTACTGTTAAACTTTTGTGTTCATACTTCTAACTCTAAATCATATACTGTAAAAAGGGATTATGAGAGTGGATCTGAAAACACATCTGAATTTGTCTTAATGCACTATTTTCATGAACATGGATAAAATATTTCAAAATTTAAGACATAAGGGCACTAATGGGATACATTTTAAGTCAACATACAATCCCATAACTGTCTGTGGGGACTGGCTGAGGAAACACTATTTATAGGGACTTAAGCTTCACTATTTTTCTTTCTTCAAAACAAAGGTAGAGTTAGCATGAATAGAGAAAGATGAGGATCTGCATATATTTTTTAGATAATATTTTTACTCTGACGCTTGAAAGAAGGGAAATATTTCCTAAATGCCCTGTAGCCTCTCAAACAAAACTACAGACGTCTTCGTACCATTCTGCAAGAATCTACCAGACACGACTTTATAGACACCTTTGGACAGTTGAACTCTTTACTCTGATATAAAGTTTCTAATGACCTGAGACTACCCCCTAGTTGCCATACAATGCTCAGAACCATGAGTGATCCCAAGATAACCCACTAATTGCCATACTATTAAGAAACTAAATTATAATAAAATAAATACCAAGTTTTGTTGTGTGAAAACATAATCATACTGAAAATCTAAAATAGATACAAGCTTTACAGTCTGATAAATTTAAAGGATGAAACTGAAATTACATGACTGACTCTAACTAACATCAATGAAGCCTCTACTATACTGACTATAGATAGCTGGGATATTCCTCCAACTACCACTAATCAATACACATAAAAGTAAATAAACCACATGAACTAAAATTGTCTAAAGTTCTAGAAGTAGGAGAACTCATCACTTACTAGCTGAAATATGCAACTGTCCGATCTTGATATTCGGGCTATAACTGGTACCTACATTATGAAATAATGCAGACAAACAGATGTGTATGTGGATCATTAGTTCTGAAATATACTGAGTATGCAGGGGTGTATGCAATAAGTAAAACTGATTTCATAAGCAATCATAAAACATGAATGCTAAGTGTAAGTAGAATCACCAATAGGCTAGAATAAACTGAAAACTAAAATATCTTAAAGCATGAGTGACAAATATTCTCTGATAAGATGGTTAATCTCTACACTTAGTTTATGTAAACTTAGCTTTAATGATATAAGTATAACTGAAGCTGGGATATTGTAGAACATGGATACTATATGAAAACTAAGTTTTTAACTACGTGATGGAGACTAAATAACTGATAGCTGAATACTGGTCATGTATGCCTGAACCGCACTTAGTCTGATTAACTAGGCTAATAATATAGATCACTATGCATATGAGGTAAGGATTGACTAAGCAACATGAGATAACTGAGCATAAATGCATGTAAACTATATTATCTAAGAATGCAGGGCTAAGTGTATAACATGATTCTAAAATAGTCTATAAACTGAAGTACCAAAATATTGATAACTATATGCTATGTCTAGCAAACCTGAGACTGAGGTACTAATCTGATTACTGGATTGAGACTATGGCTAAGACTGTAACTGAGACTGTGACTGAGACTGTAACTGAGATTGTAACTAAAACAGTAACAGAGACTGTGACTGAGACTATATCTAAGATTGTAACAGAGACTTTGACTGAGATTTTAACAGAGATTGTAACTGAGATTATGACTAAGACTGTGACTTAAACAGTAACAAAGCTCATACTGGAACTGAATACTAAGTTCTAATAACTGTGTAACTGATTGTTGAGATTACTGATAACTAAGTTACTGATAACTCAGTGACTATTTTTGACAGTCCTAATTTTGTACACCTGAACTTAGTTATATTCTGAGTTTGAAACTAAAATATAACTGTGGGAGTATTCATCTAATTGACATACCCCAATTTAATCTGAGATGGGGTCCAACCTGTAATCTCAGTTGGAAGGGTGTTAGCACCTTGCTAAGGGATACTAACATGGCTGGGTAAACCCTAATATGGCAGAAAGACCTATAATTTATATGTATGGTTGCGTCAACCCTAGTCTGGAAGGGATACATCTTACCCTACATTGGCTGCGTAGTTCTGTAATGCATAGACTACTACTAAGGGTCAAACACTATGCTGGCAGGAATGACCCTATCCCTGGGTTCACTCAGTGCAGAATTCTACTCCTAACTGAATGGACACTAAACTGATCACTAGACTATACTAGCCTTGACTGGACTGTTATTGATCATATTGGCTGACTCAACTAGACTGAGTTCACTGAATTTTGTAACTTATTGAGTACTACTGTTCATAACTTTACTAAGACTATTCTAAAGCTACTGTAGTTCTAGTTAAACAAATAGATTTTTTAGTATTCAATACCCCCAGGACTCAATAATAATAACAACCAAGATCATACAATGGCTTTGAGAACATGATACATAGTCATTATTTAAAGTAACCCATCTCTTGAGCATTTCATCAAACACTTGTAATTCATGGTTTCAACTAGGTATGGGGATAGTTTTAGACATGTAGCAATAACATGAATTCAGTATTAAAAATGGCCCGTTAATGCTTTAACATGGGAAAATTCATCAAACACATGGGAATCATTAACTTGGACATAGGTATGTCTTAAACATGGGAGCATAGCATGATTACATAACTAAAATCATGAATTTAGGAATTCACATATAATTCTCTTAAAATAGGACGTGGACGTTTCAGCAAAACGTGTAAAGTTCCTAGCTTGAACATAACAATGTCTTAAACATGAGGGAACAATAGGATTCCATGGCAAAATTCATAACTTGGGGATTCATCTTGAAATTGACTTAACATGATATGGAAATTCTATCAAATATGTAGAATGAATAAATTTAAAACATGGGAATATTGCTATACATAATGAATTTAGGATCTATCATGGAATTTACTTGAATAAAGAATGGAAAATTCAAATTCATAGCATGAAGAATTTAAAATCTTGCATAAAATCATACATGGGCTGAATTCAATATAAAAAAACATCATGAAAACATGAAATTCAACCTTCCTTGAACATACAAAGGCCATAGTAATGAAAAATTCACTCTTCAATTAAATAAAAGGGCATTTGGGCTCCATTGGTGAAAGAAGACTCATGGATGAACTCCCACATACCATAATAGGCTTGATTTGATATAGAAAACTTGACTTTGAAAACGTTAGAGTTGATCTTGAAAGCTTTTATTTATATTTTTGGATTAGGGAACCAAATTCGAGGTTTTTCTAGAAGATATTCTAATGGAGTCTTGAACTTCTTGAATGGGGATTAAGGTATGTTCTTAAGGGAGGCTTGGAGAGAAATTATGGATAAAAAGGCAAATAATGCTCTCTACGGATTTAATATTCGGATAGGGATGTGTTAGGGTGGAGGAAAAAAACCTTTTACCCTTAAAAATGCAAAAACAGAACTTGGGAATTATTTGCGTTCAACGGAGCGCGCATCACACGCTAATCGTGCGCAGCTACTGCCTCTCTCACAAAAATGATTATAACTTTTTGTTCGGGTATCGGATTAAGGCAAAATTGGTATCGTTGGAAAGCTAATTCAATTATCTACAATTTGGAGGGCCTTGAACTACAAAATTCTAAGTATATAAAAAGTTATACACCTTCAAAGTAAATCCTTGGAGAATCGAATACCAAACTTTGGACAAATCAAAGGATTTTAGCTCAAATTGTCTCTAAATGATTTCTATGAAAATTTTTAACCTTATGAGCATTTCACACACTAGTATAAAGATCATGAAACTTATATTCAAATGAGAATCATTTGGATTATAACCTATACATATAGGAACGATAGTTCTTAGACTAACCTAATATTACAGGGTGTTACATTATCTCCCCCTTGGGAACATTCATCCTCGAATAAGACTAGTTAGACTGAGAGTACTATGCGAAGATAACTAAGATCATATTCTGAACATAAATGACTTGAACATGATTGCATGACTAATTCCAAAACATGATACATGAACTAAATATCATGAACTAAACTAATTTCTTGAATACACGCAATGACATGAGAATAATTATAAGGTTGAGATAGAAATGAAGGAGTCAACTGATAAGTAACCATTACTTCAAGCGAGATCCTATTTTGTGAAGAAAATAAAAGGTTTAGTACATAAATACTCGGGGCATTATATCTCCCTATTGGGATACTCCATCCCCCGAATGATATTAGCATGGTTGAAATACTAAGAAAAGATGAGATGATGCACTGACACTTACGAATTGGATCATGGCTGGACATCTTGAATCTGAATCTAATGCATGATGCATAAACTGAGCTAAATTTACAAATTACATGGATGCGAATGAATTACCTCATGGAATAGCCATATTCAACAGAATTTTGAATAGTATTACTAGATGGAAAAATTGAAAGCCATGGGAACTTGTCTGTTTGGCTACTGGACTGTATAATTGGCTATACAGACTGAATTATACTGAAAGCTTATACTTAACTATACATTCCACTTTTACCCCAATAGTAAATTCAAGCCTATCTTCATAACCACATATGAACTTGTAGGCTAACCACCACAAAAGATTCTTACTCATTTTCTCTAAACCTCTATCTTTAAAACTTTCATGCACTAGCCTAAGAAAACACACATAAATTTCAACTAATGATGACATAAGGAGAGATCATTGACAGTTAGAATTTAAGGAACTGAAACATGAAAGAATAACTTTAAAACTCAACTGAGGCTTGAGGAATAAAGTATCAATGACATAAATTTATCAGAGAGGTCTAAACTGAGGACATAAATAACATAAACTGAATTTTGCTGATCATTAGAGGTGCAGCATGAGCCCCTAATACTGAACATATTGCAAGGAATGGGTACATAAGTCATGAGCTGCATGACCTGAGCTTGGAGTTCATGATTTCATTGAACATAATTTGTAATACTGAGTGAAATAGAACTCCTTATACTAGAAACTTAAAGCGTACATGGTTTTTCTATGAAGTGCATGAATAAAACTGTGATGAGGGAGCTGACATGTCAGGCATGAGTAGATATTGTGATGACTAAAAAACTTTACACTATGATAAGAATAGGTTTGGAATCATACACCCTTACTGCTTTTTTACAATACTGGCACTACTACTAAAATCTTAGAGCCTAACTTGGTCACTTGTTCTATCATCTCCCCTTTTGACTAAAGCTATCATCTTAAGTCTGTGAACCACTTAATAAACTCTAACTGAACTGCAACCACTCTACTCTAGAGTCTGAGTATTATGAGAAACATTAATACTAAACTCCCAAAGAATATACTACCCAAACTTTATTTAGCTTCTGCAATCATCATCACATACTTACACACTTTTTGATACATAATTTCCTCACTAAACACATCATTCTACTAAATTTCAAATCAAAAACTTAAATTCTTTCATACACTGTTCAAGCCTATTGATTCACCTTTCATACATCTAGGCCCTCGAATATATAATCTGCTCAATCTGGAAAGCTATCCCAACTTTACTACTGCTAAACTTCTGTGTTCATACTTTTAACGCTAAATCACATACTATAAAAAGGAATTCTAAGAGAGGATCTAAAAATATATCTAAATTTTGCCTTAACACATGATTTTCATCAACATGAATGAAATATTTCAAAATTTAAGACATAAGGGCACTCATGGGATAATTACTAAGTCAACATCCAATCCCATAACTGTCTATGGGGACTGGATGATGAAACACTATCTGTAGGGACTTAAGCTTCACTATTGTTGTCACCTCAAAACTAAGGTAGAGTTAGCATGAATAGAGAAAGATAAGGATCTACATAAATTTCTTAGATAATAGTTGTACTACACTATCTGAGACTTGAAAAAGGGAAACATTTCCTAAATGTCTTGTAACCTCTTAAAGAAAAGTACAAATATCTCCGCACTCTTTCGCAAGACTCTACTAAACACGAATTCATAGACACCCTAGGACAATTGAACTCTGTACTCTAATATCATGTTTGTAATGACCCAAGACTAACCCCTAGTCGTTACACGGTTCTAAGAACCATGAGTGATCTTAAGCTAACCGATGAAATGGCATACTTTTAAGAAACAAAATTATAACATAATAAATAACTGCTCTGCTATACAGAAATATAATCATAATAAAAATCTAAAATAGATACAAGTCTTACAATCTGATAAATATGAAGAATAAATAGAAATTACATGACTGACTCTTATTGACATCAATGAAGCGTCTATTATACTGACTATAGATAGTTGGTACATGCCTTCAACTACCACTAATCAATACACATGAAAGTAAATGAATTATACATGAATTAAAACTGTCTGGAGTTCCCAAAGTAGGAGAACTCAGCATCTGCTGGCTGGAATATTCCACTATCTAATCGTGATATTTGGGATACAATTGGTACCTACATTATGAAATAATATATCCACACATACATATATAGGGATCAGTACTTTAGGAATGTACTAAGTATGCAAAGGTGAAAGTAATTTGTAAAACTAATTTCATACACAATCATAAAACATATATGTTAAGTGTAAGTAGACTCACCAATAGGTTGGAATAAACTAAAAACTAAAATATATTAAAGCGTAAGTGAAAAACATTCTCTGATAAGATAGTGAATCTCTACACTTAGTTTCTGTAAACTTTACTCTAATGATATAAGTATAACTGAAACTGGGATATGGTAGAGCATAGATACTCTATGAATATTGAGTTTTTAACCATGTGATGGAGACTGACATGAATTTAGGATCTGAATGTACAATCACACTAAGAACTAATGCATTAACATAGAATCTTATCAGATTAATAGAATGATAGATCACGGAATACTAGTCATGTAAGCTAAAACTACACTTAGGCTAAATAATTAGACTGAAACTATAAAGTACTATGCATATGATATAAGGACTTACTGAGTAACATGAGATAATTGAGAATGAATACGTGTAAACTGTATTATCTAAGAAAGCAACACCAAGCATAAAACATAATTTTGAAATAGTCTATAAACTGAAGTACTAAAATACTGATAAATGAATAACTGACACTATATATTATGTCTATCAAACCTGAAACTCAGTTACTGATCTGATTACTGGACTAAGACTATGAGATAGTAACTGAGATTGTGACTGATACTTTAACTGATATTATAACCTAAACTATGACTGAGACTATTACGGAGACCGTAACTGAGATTGTAACTGAGACTGTGAATAAGACTATAACTGAGCTAATACTATAATTAAATACTGAGTTCTGATAACTAAGAAACTGATTATTGAGATTGCTATTAACAAAGTTACTAACAATTGGGTGGCTATTTCTGAAAATCCTGATTATGTAAAATTAAACTGAGTTCTATTCTGAGTTTGAAACTAAAAATGTAACTGTGGGAGTTTTTATCTAATATACATACCCCGATTTATGTTGAGTTAGGGTCCAACCAAAAACCCTAGTTGGAAGGGTGTTAACACCTTGCCAAAGGATACTAACAGGGTTGGGTCAACCCTAATCCTGTAGAAAGATCCATAATTTATATGTATGGTTGTGTCAACCCTAGTCTGTAAAAAAGACGTCTTACCTTACGCTGTCTACGTAGTTTTGTAATGCAGGGAATGGCACTAAGGTTCAAACCCTATGCTAGCAGGAATGCCCTCATCCCTGGGTTTGCTCAATGTTGAATCCTACTCCTAACTGAATAGACAATGAACTGATCACTAGATTATACTAGTTTTGACTGAACTATTACTGATCATATTTACTGACTGAACTAGATTGAGGTCACTGAATTCTGTAACTGACTAAGTACTACTAATCATGATGTTACTGATACTATTTTGAAGCTACTATAGTTTCTAGTTAAACAGCTAGATTTATGAGTAGTCAATACTTCTAGAACTCGATAACAATAACACCAAGACCATACTAAGACTTTGAGTACATGATAAATAGTCATTACTTAAAGCAACCCATCACTTGGGAATTTCATCAAACACTTGCTATTATGGTTTCAACTAAGCATAAGGATAGTTTTAGACATATTGCAATAACATGAATTCAATATTAACAATAGCCCATTAAGGCTTTAACATGGAACAATTCATCAAACACATGGGGATCATGAACTTGGACTTGGGAATATCTTAAACATGGGAGCATAGCATGATTACATAACTAAAATAATGAATTTAGGAATTCACATGTAATTCGCTTGAAATAAGACATGGGCATTTCATCAAAACATGTAAAGGTCATAGCTTGAACGTAAGAATTTCTTAAACATAAGGGAATAATAGGATCCCATGGAAAAATTTATAACTTGGGGATTCATCTTGAAATTTACTTAACATGATATGGGAATTTCATCAAACATGTGGACGGCATTAATTTAAAACATGAAAATATTGCTATACATCATGAATTTAGGATCTATCATGGAATTTACTTGAATAAAGCTGGAAATTCAAATTCATAGCATAAGGAATTTAAAATCTTTCATGGAATCATACATGGGATGAATTGAATTAAAAACATCATGAAAACATGAAATTCAACCTTTCTTGAACATACAAAATTCATAGTAATGAAAAATTCATTCTATAATTAAGTAAAAAGGGTTTTTGGGATCCTTAGGTGAAAGGGGGCCCATGGATGAATTCTCACATACCCTAATAGCCTGGATTTGATATAAAAAACTTGACTTTGAAAACCTTGGAGATGAGTTTGAAAGCTTTTCTTAAGATTCTTGGATTAGGGAATCAAATTCTTGGTTTTCTTTAAGATATTGTAATGAAGTCTTGGACTTCTTGAATGGGGATTAGCGTTTGTTCTTGAGGAAGCCTTAGAGAGACATTATGGATAAAGGGCCAAATAATGCATCCTAAGGTTTTAATTATCTGTTATGGATGAGTTAGAATGGACGAAAAGACCCTTTTTTCCCTTAAAAATGCAAAAGTTGAGCCTGGGAATTAAGTGCATGATACAGAGTGTGCGTCGCATGATAATAGCATGCAACTACTACCTCTCTCATAGAAATGGTTATAACATTTTGCTCAGGTATCGGATTAAGGTAAAATTGGTATCGTTAAAAAGTTAATTCAATTATCTAAAATTTAATGGGTATTGAGCTGTAAAATTGTATGTATATAAAAAGTTGTACACGTTCAAACTTAGAGCCTTGTTGTATCGAATACCCATCTTTGGATGAATTAAAGGATATTAGCTCAACTTGGCTCTAAATGACTTCTATGAGCATTTTTAACCACATGAACATTTCACACACTAGTATAAAGATCATGAAACTTATATTCATATGGGAATCAGTTAGATTATAACTTATACATGTAGGAACGATGATTCATAGACTAGCCCAAAAATACAGAGTTTTACATTAGGTCTCCACTAAAATGACTAGGAAGGGACCCATTTTGCTGCTAATGTGATTCTCTTAGCTGCTAAAGCGACCAAAAGTCCTCTTAAGTGGCTACACTACTTGAAACTTAATTTTTTCCAAGTTTCCATCGTCACTTTGAAATTTATTTGGAATCATGAGAATGCAAATAAACTATGCTACCTTATAAAATTCAACATTCTAGAATCAATGGAAACATCAAAATTTCCATTTGGAGTTATTTTGATGAAATATGGGGGGAGCATCTAAAGGAAACTTTTATCAATATCCACCCTATAGTTCGTAATGAGTTCAAAACCCTTGGGACCCGTATGGAAAGGCCATATAGCCTAAAATTAATATTCCAAAGCTGATGGAATTGTTGGAATTAGCATACTTGGTTGCTAACCTAAAGTTTATAACTAATAGACATTCTTTATCGGCAAAAACATCATAATAATGAATTGGTTCTAACAATCAAAAAAATTTCCTAGTAACTAAACTGTCAGCTACAACAAGTCACAAAATTTTACAACAGTTATAGGAATGATCATTATAATAACCATTACTAAAATGACTTTTGTCCATAAAAACAAAGGGTTAGGATGTATTTAAGGCTCAAGCAGGTGGGGATATAGGGCCTATGTCTCGCTATCAGAGTCCCAAGATCCTCCTCTACTATATGGTGTTGCCGTTGAACCTTAACCACTAGAATCTGTCTAGATCACTAAAACTCCTTGGGTTTTAACCCTTAGAAAAATTTCTCAATATTTTGCTTCTATACATCTTACGGTTAAGGTACTAGTCATATGATGTGGTACAGTTTGAATAGTCTTGGTCATATGGTAACCAGTGTTGGTTGGTTAATTTCTTTCTAAGGTACAGTTGGATCATACCAGTCGCACTGTAGGGTACCAATGGTAATATGTCAATCGTATGTTTCCCTAAGTTAAGCCTAAGTGATTCAATTTTTTCTACGGTATGGTTTCACGGTACTAATCATATGGTTGATCACAATTTGGATTGGGTGGTTGCATGATGGGAAGTGTTTAGGATCCAAGAGATGCCTAGGGTATGAATAGTGGGTACCACTCGTATATTAGGGTAGGATTAGTATGGGGAGGTTGTACCATCTTGCAGGAATTTTAAGCAGTTTAAGTGAGGGGTAATCTAGACATTTTCCCTCTTAACTTCTTAAGGCCCCATGACTTATAACATTCTTGGTATATTATTTAACCTATTTGCAATAACTCAAACTCTCTTAAAATACTCTCAAATTCTCTCAAGGCTCTTGGATCAAGAATGGCAAAGGTTTCATGAATAGGATCAATTGGGGCTTACAATGGTGATGTTCCTCTAACATATTTGTAATCTAAGGTATGTAATGCTCCCTCATTGTTAATTCCAACTAAAGGCATGTTTTATGAATAGTTTCCATGGCATTAATATTGCATGGTTTTGGGTTTTCAAATTTATGTTGCGGGTTTTGATTACAATGGTAGGTTATGGTTTTCCCATATCTTTTTGTTATGGTTTTCATGTTATTATTGTGTTTTAAACATTTGGTTTCCATAGAATGGTTAATTGGTACTTGGTTTTGTCTTTGGAAACACTATGCCCCCAACTTGTTTGATAAAATTCCTATGAGAATGTATTAGGTGAAATTGTTGGACTTTCATTGAACTATTGCATGGTATTAATGGTTTAAATGGTTTGGAATGGTTAAATGGTAAGGTCTTGGTGGTTATGGTGGGTCTAACTTAAAGCTTTGTAGGGTACAAAGGAATCTCCCAAGCAAACTTAATAATAGAACACTTGTTAGGTAAATGGGATTCCCTAAGTCAATTTTATAATATAATCTATGGGTACTTGGGAATCCCTTTATTTCATAGGATGTCAAAGGACATTGCTTGCAAGCTATAGTCGGTATGACGATACCACTACTTATAAACTTGGTTAATAATGAATTTAATTGGTTGTTTGGCTATAGGGTAATAGTTTGAATCAGGCAAAAATAGCGGGGTATGATAGCTAACCGTGTAGGTGTGAGTCTAATAGATAGACAATGGATACTCATATTTCTAACATGAATATTGGTCATGGCTATGATATATGATACTTACGGGGTACACGGAAATCCCCTTAGTACATACGTACATATATATCATGGAGAGCAAAGGGTACTCGAGAATACCCTACTCCTAAGGGGAAATTTATATCATATCTGAGAGCTTAAAGGTTAATCTCTGAAGTGTGTCTCTATCATTTGGTCTAGGTTAAAGAATTAAACTTGGAAGGTCCTTCTTTGCATTCAATTTTTGTGGTGAACGAATTTCCTAAGGTCTTTTTCGATGATCTTCTATAAGACCCTGAGAAGCTATCAAGTGATGCATAATTCTAACCCTAAAAGATAGAAAAGTGACTTCCTAAGTGAGTATTATGTTATCCATATATAATTTCCCTAATTTTGACATTTTATCACATGGGAAATTTGATAAGCTTTCCGTTGATATAAGATTCGCCCAAATATGATACACGGGTAAAATGTTATGGCTAATTTAAGTACTAGACGTAAAACAGCATAATTTTGGTGCTTGGTGCATCGTGAAGAGGGTTTATTTGACAATTGTCAACTTCCAGTGGAACTCCACAATAGTGGCGCATCGCGGAGAACCCTAATTTCCCAATAGTCAATTTCCAGTAGCCTGGCGCGATTGTGATGCGTCGCACTGAAGTTCTAGGTCCTAATTAGTGGGAAAACATGATGGCTCTGCATCACATTGACTACCAATTTCCTATTTGTCAATTTCCTGTAAGCCACCACGATAGTGGCGCATCGTGGTGGCCCGTGAAATAGGGTTCCCAGTTTAATTCTTCCAGCTTCATACAGAAGTTAAAAAGGGCACTTTGGTCTTTTTCCAAGCCTCTTAAACAGTGAAAACACCAAATCAAGGTAATTTGCAAGCATTCTATGAAGTTTCTCTCAAGTTTTCTCTCAACAAAAACCCTAAGTATCCCAACCCTCTTCCAAGAATCTCAAGAATCTACCATAGATTTTCTAAATTGAGTCAAGATTCAAGGTTCCCAAGTCAAGGGCTTCAAGAACTCTCATTATAGAGTAGGAATAGAGTTCCAAAAGCGAGAGTTCATCCAAACATTCTAATTCAAGGTACGTGGAGTTTTTAACAAGGGTAATCCTTTCACCCTTGTTCCCAAAGGCTTATTTAACTATGATTTTCAGCAATTTATGAGATTTTACATGAAATTGAATTTGGGGTCTCACCCATTGTTATTGGTTGCAAGTTTTGTATATTTCCCATGAATTGAGAGTCTAATGGCATGATTTTTACATGTTTTCTTTAAAAATTGCAGCTGGGTCTATACCCCATGATTTTAATCCTTGAGAAGTTGATAGTATAAATGTTTAAGACATTGAAGTATGTGAGTATGTTGAGATTTTGAGATAAATTGCTGAAATTTCCTAATTTCTACATGAGTTACGAATCTATATGCTATCTATTATGCTTTTGATGAGTTTTAACTTAAGATTGAATTATGGGTTATTAAGCCCCACTTGAGACTTGAGATTTTATGAACTATTGTGATATAATCACCCATGATTTGAGTATTCTGAGATTATTGAAATTTGTTAATGTAATGGTCATTGAGTTTTGAAATCCACTCTACCATATAAGATTTCAGATTTGATTATTGGGTTCATGGTGAACCATGAGATTATTTCTAAAAGTGGATTTTTATGACATGAGTGCAGATAATCTATAGGGATTAGTATTTAGCACAGAGCGGTTAAGTTACTATGGGTTCCTACCCCAAAACTATGTGCGACCGTAGGTTGGGCTTGAGGTCGAATTAATGATTATCATTGGGCCTAAAGCTGATTTGATATCAGGCCAAGGCTGAGTTCGTTTAGTGATAATTGGACCTAGGTTATACTCCCTAGCAATAGTATGACGCCTCTCTCTAATGTAATGTCTCTTCCTTAGGAGGACAAAATGTTGGACTCCATGTAGCTCGTATGGTTTATGTCGGTTAATAAAAACAACCTTGACATTTAAACTTCGAGATCAGATACCTCCCTAAACTAAAGTATTTTCCATTAAGATAAGATATTTCCTTTACAACTAAAATACTTTCCCTTGATATGAGTATTTTTTCCCAAAGCTTGAAATGAGATATTTTCCTAACTTGAATGAAATGCCTTCAAGTATGTTCCAAATTTATATTCTTTCGAATTCCAAGTATTTGAGTTCAAAAGATTTATGAGTTCTTTAGCATTGAAGAAGTTTTACTCTCCATGAGACATATGCATAAGTTGAAAGTATTGCTTAAAGTTTCCTTTAGCCTTCAGTAATGAGAATAAGAAAAGAGTACAAATTTCTAAGATGAAAGTATAACGACTCATGAGATTGTGTTACATGTGCCATTTTACATGATTCATGAGCTTTGCATTTTATACTTATTCAAGCCATGTGTGTCATTACTTATTACATGCATGATTTGATTAAAAAGTATTGATGTTGTTTTATATAAATGCATGCACCCCCACATACTCTGTACATTCCCAAGTACTAATCAATATATAAGTATATATGCTACATTATCTTATAATGTATGTTCAGGTGCTCAGTCCCAACCTCGTTAGAGATTTTTGAGTACCTCTATCTACATTCCTTCGTGGTGAGTCCTCATGGTTCAAGGACCTATATTCAAACATCTATATATTTTGAGAGACTATGTTGTTATTTCTAGTTCATTTCATATTAGTTGGGGACCTATCCTAACGGCTCTGTAGTTCATGGATTAGTAGAGGCTTTGTCAGACTAGTTATCAGATTGTGGTTGTGTTGAGGGTTCCAGTATTTTGGTCGTTTAAATCGAACATTTTCTGCGTATTTCCTTTCATATGATATGAATATTTTAGCGCTTGAATTATTTCATCTTGAAATGAGCGTTATTAGTAGAAACGGGCTCAAAGGGTTAGCTTGGGGCTACTTGTAGCCTTAAGCATTGTGTGATGTTATGGGAGACGATTTTGGGTATTTACAAACTGTGTATCAAAGCCTAAGGTTTTGAAGGAGTCTTAGGGAGTCTGACAAGCCACGTTGAGTAGAGTTTTGATCATCGGTGTGTAGCATGC
The DNA here is from genome assembly GCF_002878395.1 of Capsicum annuum. Taxonomy (NCBI): domain Eukaryota; kingdom Viridiplantae; phylum Streptophyta; class Magnoliopsida; order Solanales; family Solanaceae; genus Capsicum; species Capsicum annuum. The sequence goes on along the minus strand of NC_061120.1, from coordinate 28,845,993 downwards.
CATATCTATAAGCAAGAGGCTACAAGATGTTTTAAGAAAAGTTGTTTTCTTTTTTTGGACTCTATTGTGCCTACCGTTCTCCCTCTCATCTAATAACTTATGCTCTTTTATTTTCAAAAAATGCCTCTCCGAAGAGCGAATGTCCACGAATATGATGATGAGCAACCCCTTCCTGTTGATCCTTTAAATGTCACTTCGTTATACCGAGTTTTACGCGACCTTTCAGGCGTTAGCCCAAGCAATCACCATCAATGTTTAGGCTAATAAGTAGGGAGATGATATAGCCGCAGCTAGGATCCATGATTTCATGTGGATAAATCCACCAGAGTTTTATGGGTCTAAGGCAAATGAGGACCCACAGTTGTACCTTGAGGAGGTAAGAAAGATCATGTAAGTGATGCATATTTCTAAGGAAAAAAGTGTTGAGTTGGCATCTTATAGGTTGAAGGACATAGCTTATGACTGGGTTGTATCATGGAGGAAGAGTAGAGGTGAGGATGCTGCTTGTATGACTTGGTAGGTGTTCCAAGATGCATTCTTGGACAAGTTATTTCCACTTGAGATGAGGGAAGCAAATATTGAGGATTTTATGAACTTGAGGCAAGGCTTCATGACTGTTAAGGAGTACTTCTTGAAGTTCACCCAGTTGGTCAAGAATGCTCCTGATTTGATTTTTGACACCCAAGCTAGTATGTGCAAGTTCGTGACTGGTGTTTTGAGTTTGGTGCTGAAAAAGTGTCGGATTCCGATGCTGCATAAGGATATAGATCTGGCTAGGTTGATGATGTATGCCTAGTAGATAGAGGTCAATAAGATTAGGGAAATAGATCGAGTGAGAGGCAACAAGAGGGCTATATTTGAGCAGCATGAGATTAGCCAGCCTAGGTTCCAGGTAGGGAACCACCCTCAGTTTCAGAGGCATACATATATGCCAACACCTTCATCATCTAGTGCTCCCACTCCTAGAAGTAGGCAGGAGAAAGGGGCAGATCTTTTATGTTTAGGTCATAGAATAGTGTTGGTAATAGGACCCACTATTCTCCTTGTTCTAAGTGTGGTAGGAGTTATCTCAGTGAGTGTTTTGTAGATATGAGAGGTTGTTTTGGTTGTGGAATACAGGGCCATAGACTTAGAGATTGTCCTCATGCTAGATAGGGTAACAGAGATGTCCAACTTTAGGCACAGGCTAGTAGTGCACCAGCTCCTGTACCTCATCCCGCCCTTGCTCAGGGCACTTCATCTAGCACTACTGGCGTCCAGAAACAGAATAGACTCTATACCTTACCATTCCGATAAGAGCAACAGGACTCTCCCGATGTTGTTACTGGTATGCTCTACGTCTTTTGTTTTGATGTTTATGTGTTGTTGGACCCCAGGTCAAGTCTCTCTTATGTGACCCCACTTGTACCTGTTAATTTCAAAATGAGTCCCAAAAAGATTCCTGAGCCTTTCCTAGTCTCCATACCCATCGAGAAGTCAGTTATTGCTAAACAAGTATATAGAGATTGTCCTGTTACTATTCTTCATAGAGTCATACTTGCTGATTTGATATAGTTAGACATGGTGGATTTTGACCTTATTTATGGTATGGATTGGCTTCATTCTTTTTATGCATCTATTTCTTGTTATGAATCTACAAGTTGTCGTACTCGTGTGGTTAAGTTTCAGTTTCCTGATGAACCAACTTATGAGTGGTCCATGAATTCGGTATCTCCTAAGATTCATTTTATCTACTATCTCAAAGTCAGAAAGCTAATATCCAAAGTTTGTATCTATCACCTAGTTAGAGTCAAAGACACTAAGTCTGATGCTCCAACTATTCTATCAGTCGATATTGTTAATGATTTTCCAGATGTTTTCCCGAAAGATCTCCCAGGGGTACCTCTCAATAGAGAGATAGAATTCAGGATTGACCTTCTTCCTGACACTCATCCTATTTTTATTCTGCCATACCGTATAGCACCTACTGAGCTTAAAGAGTTGAAAGAGGAACTCAAACATCTTTTAGACAAAGGTTTCAGTAGGCCCAGTATTTCTCCTTGGGGCGCACATGTCTTATTTGTGTGAAAGAAAGATGATTTTTTGCGTATGTGCATTGACTATCGTTAGCTTAATGAGGTCACAGTCAAAAATAAGTATCCTCCTCTGAGAATTGATGACTTATTTGATCAGTTCCAAGGTGCAAGTTATTTCTCTAAGATAGACCTTAGATCCGGCTATTATCAACTTAAAGTGAGGGACTATGATATTCCTAATATAGCCTTTCGAACCCGCTATGGTGACTTTGAGTTTCTAGTCATGTCTTTCGGGCTAACCAATGCCCCAACAGCTTTTATAGACATCATGAATTCAGTATTCAAGCAATATCTTGATATGTTTATCATTATTTTCATAGATGATATCCTTGTGTACTCCCGTAAGAAGAATGACCGTGCAAATCATCTTAGAATTGTCTTACAAACCCTCAAAGATCACCAGTTGTTCACCAACTTCAGTAAGTATGAATTTTGGCTAAGTTCTATAGCCTTTTTGGGTCATGTTGTTTTAACCGAAGGTATTGGAGTTGATCCACAAAAGACAAAAGCTATGATAAATTAGCATAGACCTATCTCCCCATCTGATATTAGAAGTTTCTTGGGTCTAGCGGTCTACTACTTTCATTTTGTTTAGGGTTTCTCTTCTATTGCATCTCCCATGCACGATTGATCCAAAATAAAGTTAAGTTCCAGTGGTCAGATTCCTGTGAGAAGAGTTTTCAGGAGTTGAAGACTCGACTTACTTCAGCCCCTGTATTAACTTTGCCTGATAGTACAAATGGTTTTATGGTGTATTATGATGCCTCTAGGTAGTTGAAGCCACATGAGAAGAATTACCCAACCCATAATCTTGAGTTAGCTATTGTGGTCTTTGCTTTGAAAAGCTGGAGATATTATCTTTATGGTGTTTATGTTGATGTGCTTACTGATCATAAGAGCATGCAGTATGTGTTTACTTAGAGGGAGTTGAATCTTAGGTAGAGGAGGTGGTTGGAGTTGTTGAAAGACTATGATATGAGTGTGATGTATCACCCGAGCAAGGCCAATGTAGTGTCGGATACCCTTAGCAGATTGTATATGAGTAGTGTTGCCCATGTAGAGGAAGGCAAGAAAGAATTAGCCCGTGATGTGAATTATTTCGCTAGATTGGGTGTTAGCTTTCTTGATTTAACTGAGGAAAGTACTTTGATACAAAGTAGTTCTGAATCCTCTTTAGTTTCAAAAGTGAAGGAGAAGCAAAATAGAGATCCTAATTTGGTCAGACTGAAGGAGATAGTTAAAGACCAAAAGGTAGAGGTTTTCTCCAAAGGGGGAGATGGCGTGTTGAGATTGCAGGTTAGATTGTGTGTTCCGTGTGTTGATGATCTGAGGTAGAGGATTATGGATAAAGCACATGGCGCGCGGTATTCCATTCATCCCAACACTACAAAGATGTACCGTGACCTATGGGAAATCTATTGGTTGAATGGTATGAAGAAAGATATAGTCAAGTTCATAGAAAAGTGTGCAATGTGCCAATAGGTTACGGTAGAGCACCAAAGACCTGGTGGTGTGATGCAAGAGTTTGGTATACCTACTTCGAAGTGGGAGGTGGTGAATATGGACTTCGTGATTGGGTTACCTCTATCGCGTCATTATCATGATTCTATTTGGGTTGGCGTGGATAGGATAACTAAGTCCATGCATTTCTTTCCTATGCTCACATCTTATACAGTTGAGAATTATGCTAGATTGTATATTCGGGAGTTAGTTAGGCTGCATGGAGTTCCCTTGTCCATCTTTTTGGATATGGGAACTCAATTTACTTCTCAGTTTTGGAGGGCGTTCCAGTAGGGTCTTGGTACCCAAGTCATTTTGAATTTCTCTTTTTATCTGCAGGCAGATGGTCAGGCTGAGAGGACCATTTAGACCCTAGAAAATATGTTAAGCGCGTGTGCTCTTGATTTCAAAGGTAGTTGGGATGAACAATTTCCATTTATAGAGTTTACCTATAAAAATAGTTACCATGCTAGCATCAGGATCGCACCATTTGAGGCCTTGTATGGTAGGAGATGTAGGTCATCTATAGGGTGGTTTGAAGTGGGTGAAGTTGTCGCAATTGGGCCTGGTGCTATCTTTGAAGCTATGGAGAAAGTTAAGTTGATTAGAGAGAGGTTAAAGACCACTCAGAGTCGTCAAAAGTCATATGCCAATGTAAGGAGAAGAGATCTTCAGTTTGAGGTGGGTGATTTAGTGTACTTGAAGATTTCACCCATGAAAGGGGTGAAGAGGTTTGGTAAAAAGGGAAAGGTTAGTCCCCATTATGTTGGCCGTATAAAGTCTTGAGCTGTGTTGGTAAAGTAGCCTATGAGGTTGAGTTTCCTGTAGAGTTGTCAGCTGTTCATCTTATTTTTCATGTCTCCGTGCTTAAAAAATATATTGGTGATTCCGTTGTAATAGATCCCTCAGAGAGTGCTAATATTCAGAAAGGTCTTTCCTTCGATGAGATTACTGTTGACATCCTAGATTTTCAGATTTGTAGACTAAGGAACAAAAAAGTTCCCGTGGTCAAAGTTTTGTGATGGAACCAGTCTGTTGAGGGTGCTACTTGGGATGAAGAAGCAGACATGCGAGCCAAGTACCCGCACCTCTTTTCCGCAAGTTCAGATCAAGCCAAAAGTATTATTCTTCCTTAACTCAACCTTTCTAATCTAAAGTGCAGCTATGTATCTATTCTTACATGAGTTCTTGCAATTTTCGATGCATTCAAGAGTTTAGAGAGATTTTGAGCTGTTTAGCAAAAATTTCTTCAGCTATGTGTACTCTATTTTTCCTGTGTTCCTAGTCTTACCATCGATATTTGAGGATGAATATTTCCAAGGGGGAGATATTGTAAGACCCTGCAAAATTCAAGCGTAGAATGAACCTTAGGGTAGGTCAAGTGAGGCATGATTCTGGCCCTAAAAGATTGAGAAGTCACTTTCTAAGTGAGTATTGTGTTATCCATATAAAATTTCCCCAATTTCAACTTTTTATCACATAGGAAATTTGATAATATTTTCGTCAATGTAAGATTTGCCCAAATTCGATACTCGGGTAAGAAGTTATGGTTAATTTAAGTGCTAGTCTTAAAATATCATCATTTTGGTGCTTGGCGCATCGTGGAAAGGGTTTATTTGACAATTGTCAATTTCTAGTGGAACTTCGCAATAGTGGCGCATTGCAGAGGACTCTAATTTACCAATAGTCAATTTTCAGTGGCCTGGCGCTATTGTGATGCGTCGCGCTGAAGTTTTAGGTCCCAACAAGTGGGCAAAGCGATGGCTCCGCATCGTGGTGACTACCCATTTCCCATATGTCAATTTCTAGTGAGCCACTGCGATAGTGGTGCATTGCAGTGTCCCATGAAATCGGGTTCCTAGTTGAATTTTTCCATCTTCGTACAGAAGTTAAATAGGGCACTTTGGATTTTTTCCAAGACTCTTAAACCGTGCAAACACCAAATCAGGGTCATTTACAAGCATTCTATGAAGTTTCTCTCAAGTTTTCTCTCAATAAAAACCCTAAGTATCCAAAACCACTTCCAAGAATTTCAAGAATCCACCATAAATTTTCTAAATTGAGTCAAGATTCAAGGTTCCCAAGTCAAGGGTTTCAAGAACCCTCATTCAAGAGTATGAATAGAGTTCAAAAAGTGAGAGTTCATCCAAAGCATCCAATTCAAGGTATATGGGGTGTTGAACAAGGGTAATCCTTTCACTCTTATGCCCAAAGGCATATTTAAACTATGATTTTTTGTAATTTATGAGATTTTACATAAAATTGAATTGGGGTTTTTCACCCATTGTTATTGGTTGCAAGCTTATGATGTTTCCTATGAATTGAGAGTCTAATGGCATGATTTTTACATGTTTACTTGAGAAATCACAGTTGGGTCTATACCCTATGATTTTAATCCTTGAGAAGTTGATAGTTGAAATGTTTGAGATATTGAAGCATATAAGTATGTCGAGATTTTGAGATAAATTGCTGAAATTTCTAAATTTCTACATGAGTTATGAATCTATATGCTATCTATTATGCTTTTGATGAGTTTTAACTTGAGATTGAATTATTGGTTACTAAGCCCTACTTAAGACTTGATATTTTATGAACTATTGTGCTATACGAACCCATGATTTGAGTATTCTGAGATTATTGAGAAATGTTTTAACCTAATGGTTATTGAGTTTTGAAATCCACTCTACTACATGAGATTTCAGATTTGATTATTGAGTTTGTGGTAAACCATGAGATTATTTCTAAAAGTGTATTTTTATGAGATGAGCACAGATAATCTAAAGGTAATAGTATTTAGCATCGAGCGGGTAAGTTACTATAGTTTCTTACCCCAAAACTACGTGCCATCATAGGTTGGGCCTGAGGTTGAGTTTATGTTTATCATTGGGCCCAAGGCTGAGTTCATATTGGGCCTGAGGACGAGTTTGTTAAGTTATCACTAGACCTAGTTTATACTCCCTGGCAAGAGTATGACGCCTCTCCCCAATGTGAGGTCTCTTCCTTAGGAGGACAAAACATTTGACTCTATGTAGCTCGCGTGGTTTATGTCTATTAAGAGAAACTCCCTTGACATTTAAACTTCGAGATCAGTTACCTCCCTAAACTAAAGTATTTTCCATTGAGATAAGATATTTTTCTTTAAAACTAAAATACTCTTCCTTGATATGAGTATTTTTCCCTAAAGTTTGAAATGAGATATTTTCCTAACGTGAATGAAATGCCTTCATGTATGTTCCAAAGTTAATGATTTTGAATTCCAAGTATTTGAGTTCAAAAGAGTTATGAGTTCTTGAGCAGTGAAGAAGTTTTATTCTCCATGAGACATATGCATGAGTTGAAAGTATTGCTTAATGTTTCCTTTAGCCTTGAGTAATTAGAATAAGAGAAGAGTACAAATTTCAAAGCTGAAAGTATAATTACTAACGAGATTGTCTTACATGTTCCATTTTACATGATTCATGAGCTTTTCATTTTATACTTATTCAAGCTATGTGAGTTATTACTTATTACATGCATGATTTGATTAAAGAGTATTTATGTTGTTTTATATAAATGCATGCACCCTAACATACTCAGTACGTTCCCAAGTGCTGATCCACATATACTTCTATGTGCTACATTGTCTTATAATATAGGTTCATGGGCTCAGTCCCAACCTCTTCAGTGATTTTTGAGTACCTCTATCTACATTCCTTCAGTGGTGAGTCCTCATGGTTCGAGGACTTATATTCAAACATCTCCATATTTGATAGACTATGTTGTTATTTATAGTTTATTTCTAGTCAGTTGGGAACCTGTCCCAACGGCTCTGTAGTTCATGGATTAGTAGAGGCTTTGTCAGACTAGTTATCAGATTGTGGTTGCGTTGAGGTTTCTAGTATTGCGGTCGTTTGTACCAAGCATTTTCTTCGTATTTACTTTCATATGATATGACTATGCTAGTGTTTGAATTATTTCATCTTGAAATGAGTTTTATTAGTAGAAACTAGCTCAAAGGGTTAGCTTGGGTCTACTTGTAGCCTTAATCACCGTGTGACGACCCGGGAGGCAATTTTGGGTCTTTCATTAGTTTCAGGATCTTTTTATCATTGTAATCATTGATGACATTCTAGTGTACTCTAAGAGAGGTTGATCATGCCAATCACCTTTGTGTGGTGTCGCAGACCTTGAAAGAGTAATAATTTTATGTCAAATTCTCAAAATGTGAATTCTGGTTGAACGCTGTCATTTTTCCTTGTTATGTTATTTCTATTGAAGGGATCATGGTTGATCTACAAAAGGTTGTGGTGGTTATAAAGTGTCCTAGACCAACAAATCCAATCGATATTTGGAACTTCTTGGGTTTGGCCGGGTACTCTAGGAGGTTTGTAGAAAGTTTTTTTACGATACCTGCCCCATTGACTAAGTTGACTCAAAAAAAGGTAAAGTTCTCTTGGTCACATGCTTGTGAGGTTAGTTTTGAGAAGTTGAAGGACAATCTAGCTTCGGCTCTTGTTTGACTTTGCCTGAAGGCAATGAGGGGTTTGTGGTTTATTGTGATAAATCTCGAGTGGGACTTGGTTGTGTTTTGATGCATCAAGGAAAGGTGATAGCCTATGCTTCTAAGAAGTTTAAGGTACATGAGAGAAAATATTGTAATCATGATTTGGAGCTTTTAGCAGTGGTATTTACATTGAAAATCTGGCAGCACTATTTGTATGGAGTGCCCGTGGACATCTTTTATGATCATAAGAGTCTATAGTATGTGTTCACTCTGAAAGAGCTTAACCTCAAGCAGAGGAGATGGCTTGAGCTTCTCAAAGACTATGATATGAGTCTTCACTACCATCCAGGTAAGGCTAATATTTTTCTTAATGCTCTTAGCACGTTGTCCATGGGGAGTTTAGCTCTTGTGGATAAAGAGAAACAGAAGTTGGTGAAGGATATTCACAGCTTGGCTAATTATCGAGTTTGTATTTTGAACTTCAAGAATGTTGGTGTGTTAGTAAAAGAAGTGGTTCAGTCATCTCTGGGTGCAGAAATCAAGGAGAAGCAACTGCTAGATCCTGTATTGATGAAAATCAAGAAGGATGTAGGTGTGAAAAAGATAATGGTATTTGAGATTAATGGTGATAGCAACTTGAGGGACCAAGGAAGATTGTGTGTACCTGACATCAATGCTTTGTGAGAAAGGGTATTGCTGGAGGCATATGAATCGTGCTACATCGTTCATCCCGGTTCGGTGAAAATTTATCGTGATCTCAAGGAGATGTGTTAGTGGAATGTTATGAAGAAGGATGTGGCTAATTTTGTGGCCATGTGTTTACTGTGTCAACAAGTGAAAGTTGAGCACATGAGGCATAGGGGTTTGTATCCGGAGATTCAATTGCTGAAATAGAAATGAGATGTGATCAATATGGATTTTTTTTACCGGTCTTCCTCGATCTCGAAATCAATTTGATTTGGTTTGGGTCATCATGGATAGGATCACAAAGTTAACTCACTTCTTCCCAGTGAGGACTAATTTTTTGGCTGAGGATTATGCGAGGTTGTGTCATTATAAGAGTGTGAAGCAGCATGGGGTACCTTTTTCTATCATCTCTCATCGTGGAATGCAGTTTTCATCTAATTTCTAATGGTCATTTCTGAAAGAGTTGGGGACTAAGGTTAGTCTGAGTACTGCTTTTCACCGATGGACGGATGGGCAAGCAGAAAGAACTATTCAGACTCTGGAAGATATGATTCATGCATGTGTGACTGACTATAGTTGTAATTGCGTTGATAATCTACCTCTTGTACAGTTTGATTACAACAATAGTTACCATTTTAGCATTAGGATGGTCCCTTTTGAGGCGTTGTTTGGTAGGAGGTGTAGATATCCTATTGGGTGGTTTGAGCTTAGTGAGGCAAACATATGTGACTTGGATTCGATTTATCAGCCTATGGAGAGGGTAAAGGTGATTTGAGATAGGCTTAATTTTTTCCAAAGTCGCCAAAAGTCCTATACGGATGTCAGGAATAGGGACTTGGAGTTTGAGGTTGGGGATAGGGTATGCCTAAAGTTGTAACACCCCATAATTTTTCTAGCTAGAATTAGTCCCTAGAAGGTTAAAGAACACCTTCCAAGATAGATAATATAATTTTTTCATATAGAATTTTCCAGATTTAGAAGTCCCATTGTGTATAAAACTGAATAAGCTTTCCAACTGTATAAGATTCGCCCAAATCCGATAACCGAGTGTGAAGTTATAGCTATTTTATGTTCCAGTTGTAAAACACCATTATTTCAGCCACTAGCACATCGCAGAGACAGTTTAAATGACATTCGTCAAATACCAGTGAGTCTTTGAAATAGCCCCGGGTCACAGAGGAACCCATTTCCCTAATTGTCCCATTCCATTGGCCCTCCGCGATGTTCACGTGTCGCGCAAAAGGCCAAAATGGCATTTTAAAGGGGAACTGCAATGGTGGCACATCACGGCGTCTGCCCAGTTCCCAGTTGTCCATTTCCAGTGAGCCACCGCGATAGTGGCGCGTCGCGGTGGCCACCCAGTTCAGAAAAATATGTGTTCTTCACTTCATTTATTTATTTAAAAGGGATATTTTGGTAACTTACCCAGCCCCAATCCATCTTAAACAATGAATTTATCATACTCAAGGCACTTTATGCCCAAATTCATCACTTTCCTCTCAAAAGAAAACCCTAGATCATCACAGCTCCTCCAAGGAACCCAAATTCCTCCATTAATTCTTCAAGGAAATTCTAGATTAAGGATTCCTAATATAAGAACTCTAAGAACTCATCTTTAAAAGAACAATACTAATCCAAGATTCAAGCTTTTCAACAAAGATCATCAATTAAGGTATGTGGGGTTATGAACAAGGATACTCCTTTCATCATTGTGCCCAAAACTTTTTTTAATTATAAAAGTTATTTGATTTTATGTGATTTCCCATAAAATTGAAGTTAGGGTTTATACCCAATATTGCTATTCATAGGATTATGAGATTTCCAAAGATTCAGAAGTTGAACTACATGATTTTGTTCATATTTTCATGCATATTGCAAAAATTTGCAGATTTTATGATGAATTACAAATGTTTACACTATCAAGCATTAATTTTAAAATGTTTTAACATGAGTTTGATGTTTGGGTCACTAAGCCCTAATGAGTATTGCAATTTCAAGATTGATTGTGCTATGAGCACTTTATGACTAGATTCTTTTCCGATTATTGATAAAGATTTGACCTTTTGGTCTCAGAATAGATATGAAAATCCACTCTATAGAATTTATATTATCAATTTAGCTTTAACGATATACAGTTGGTTTTCATCATAAACCATTAGACTATTTTAAAAGTAGATTTTTATCAGAATGAGCACACAGATTTAATGAGAGTAGTATTTAGCATCAAGATGGGTAAGTTACTACGGTTTTATACCCCAGAACAACATGCCAATGTAGGATTTAGATTGTTCCCACTTCTATATATATGATAGATGCGTGATCACTCAAATAGGTTATACTCCCTGGAAAAAGTATGACTCCTCTCCCCAACGTGAGGACGCCTCCTTAAGGGGACAAGAACGTTGGGCTCCATGAATTCTCACATGGGTTATGCCAGTTAGAAGAACCTCTTTTTAGATAAAAGATAAAGTATTTCCTTAAAGCATTTAGATAAAGCATTTTCCATTCAGAATAAGATATCAAATTTCTAATCCCTTTAAGATAAAGTATTTTTGTACTGACTTATAGATTTCACTTAGCCCATATGATTTGAGAATAAGAAAAGAATACAGATTTCAGAACTAAGGGTAATGTCACACAATATTTATAATATATGCTTTATTGTTCATTATTTATGATCTTCATTTTATGACTACTCGAGCCTATCTGAGTCATTTACCTTTAGCATGCATGATTTTATAAATTGTGATGATATTGTTTACTTATTACATTCACCCCCATATACTCAGTACGTTCTCAAAGTGCTGATCCACATATACATCTATGTGTTACATTGTCTCATAATGTAGGTTCAGGTGCTCAGTATTAGCAACATGAGTGATTTTCGAGTAACTTATCTACAACCCTATAGTTGTGAGTCCTCATAGTTCAGGGACTCAGTTATTCATATTTTCAGTTATAAGTAGATACTTTATTATTCATTTTAGATAGTTTGAGTCAGTTGAGGCCTATCCCAGTGACTCTCTAGATTTAGTTAGTAGTTGTTGGTCGAACTACTAGATTCAATTTTAGATTTCAGTTATAATATTCATATTTTCAGTATTTACTTATTCAGACAGTTTACTGCATTTATTATTATTTTTTATCTATAGTTTCCCTATAGATAAAGCACTATGTGGCATCTCGAGAATCGTATTTTGGGGTGTTACAAACTTGATATCAAATCCTAAGGTTCAAAGAGTCCTAAGGAGTCAGACAAACTGCACTACATAGAATCTTGATCATCGGTGTGAAGCGCACCACATCTATGAGCAAGAGGCTATGGAGCATTTTAGGAAATCATCTCTTATTTCATGATCTATTGTGCATTCAGTGTCTCTACCTGTTTCTAACTCATTCTTTCACATGACAAAAAATGCCTTCTTGTCGAGCTAACGCACGCAGAAATAATAACCAGCCACCACAGCCCACAAATCCTTTGAATAAGAATGTGTCACATGCAGAGTTTTGGGCTTCCTTTCAGGAGCTAGCCCAAGTTGTGATAGCTAATGTTCAGGGAAACAATCAGGTTGTTCCCCTACTTCAGCCATATAGGGACTTAGTTGCAGCCAGAATTTAAGATTTTATAAGACTGAATCTATCGGAATTCTTTGGATCGAAGGAAGGTGAGGACCCACAGTTTTATCTAGATGAGTTGAAAAAGATTACCCAAATTAAGTATGTTTCTGAAAAGGAGAATATAGAATTGGCATCCTATAGGCTGAAGGATGTTGCGTATGATTGGGTAGTGATGTGGAAGAAAAGTAGAGGGGAGAATGCTAAAATGGAATAATTCATTAACTTGAGGTAGGGCTAAATTATAATGAAGGAGTATTGCTTTAAGTTCAATTAGTTTTCTAAGTATGCCACTGATCAGATGGCTGACACTAGGTCAAGCATAAGTAAGTTTGTGACTGGTGTGTCTGGGTTGGTAGTTAAGCAGTGAGGACTGCTATGCTAATTAGAGACATGGATCTTGCGAGATTTATAATGCATGCTCAGCAAATTAAGGCATAGAACTTGAAGAAAAGAGAGAGAGTGAATAAAATGGTTAGGATAGGGAAATTTAATTATGGTCAAAATACGTCTGGAGGAGGAAATCATTTGTAGTTTTAAAATTGGTTATCTATGTCTATACCTTCTTCAGCCAGTGCTCCCATACCTAGGAATAGGTAGGAACAGTGGGATAAGTCTTCTATGTCCAGATCTCAGAATAGTATGAGTGGGAATCTTCCTCAATGTGCTAAGTGGGGTAAGAATCATATGGGTGAATATTTGTAGGGATAGGAAGGTTGTTATAGTTGTGGCCAAGTAGGTCACAGAATCAAAGAGTGCATGTTTACTAGACAGCAAAACAAGGATGTTTGTCCCCCAGACTCAGGCTGCTAGTGCACCAGCTCCTCTAGGTCTCCTAGCCCCTGCTTAGGGCTCTTCATCCAGTACCGGTGGTGGTCAGCACTAGAATCAATTTTATGTCTTACCATCATATCAAGAGAAGGAGGATTCACCAAATGTTATTACTGGTATGCTTTGTGTCTTTTATCTCAATATTTATGTATTGTTAGACCTTGGTTTAAGTTTCTCTTATGTGACCCCATTAGTTGCAGTAAATTTTGAGATAAGTTCTGAAAAGATCCCTAAGCATTTCTTGGTTTCT